>NC_056730.1:902057141-902284641 GCF_019279795.1 Protopterus annectens
GGACAGGTATGGAACGCGCATCTTCTCCTCAGCAGCTTTTTCTGTCAGACCGCCAAATTATCTTACCCATTTCACAAGACTGCAGAGGGATCTCCTGAAGGAACTAGGAGATACCCTCCAAGGTTCAGTAGCTGAAGGGGTTACTGACAAGGTAGCCTGTCAGCTCAGTACCTTATATTCAATAGTTAACGTATCCATGAGGCTCATATCATATGCAGCTGATGGAATGAGTAGAGCAGTGGGTCCTGGAATTTCCCTAAGGAAGCATTCTTGGGTGCATTTGTGTGACTTCACAGAACCCTTTTTCTTCCTTTGTAAATGCCCCATTTAATGGCTCGTCTTTGTTCGGGCCTAAGGTAAAGGATGCACTCACCAGGTGTGAACAATAGGCAAAGACTCTTTTTGCTGTAGGAGTCCATTTTTCCATGCCTACTAGAGCTTACTCCAAAGGTCAGAAAGGTAGTGGTAAAATGTGGTTCCGAAAGTCACAGAAATTTTTTCAGGAGACACATGGTGAACCTTCCCCCCAGAGGCAGAGGAGAAAGCAGTGATGGAAGACGCCGACCTCGCAGTAGAGGGGGTCCGCAAAATCAGGGCAACAGAAAATCAATCTTTGGTAGGCCCTTTCAGTGCTCCTGAAAGGAGGCCCGATTGTCCAGTTCTGGAGGCAGTTGGGGGTCATTTATCCTTGCCCCCAGAAGCCTGGCAACAAATAAAAGACAAATGGGTACATGACATTATATCCAGAGGGTACGTCATCCCCTTCGCCCTTCTCTCCCCCCCCCCCCCCAAAGATAAAAAAAATCCAGATGTTCCACCCAGTCAGAAGGAACCGGCAGCTCTAGAAATTCAATAGTTGCTAGACAAAAGAGTCATCCAAAAGGTCCCCGCAGACCAAGAAGGCTTCAGAACTTATTCGAGATTTACTCGAGCGTACTATCACATAAAAATGGACAGGTGATCCAGGAGACACTTGTGCTTTCAGCTCGGAGCCAGTCACTACCAGTTTCGAGCTCTGCCCTATGGCCTCACTACAACCCCCAGAGTGTTGATCAAATGTATGGCTGTAGTAGCGTCTCATTTAAGACAACTAGGATTCCGGGTGTTTCCATATTTAGAATACTGGCTGTTATCCTCTATGATCAGGCATCACCTAATCAAAACCAGAAATACAACATTGCAACTCTGCTCCCGCCTGAGGATTACGATAAACTATGATAAATCCTCCTTAGAGCCTTCTCAACGTGGTTATAGGCGCAGAATTGGACTCAACACAAATGGTGGCGAGACTTCCACCAGAAAGGATACAATCCCTAAGGTACCACATGATCTATCTTTTAAGAAGAAAGAAAACCCAGGCAAAGATGGTGCTCAAAGCTCTAGGGTTATGGCAGCAGTGATAGTTTTGGTTTCCCTCACTCTACACATGAGGATTCTTTAGTGGTCGCTGTTCACTCAGTGGTCAATGCAGGAACGACCAGTATCCCACAAAATGTTCATAACAGAAACTTGCAAGAAGGATCTTCGTTGGTGTCTACACTCCTCTCAAGTAACTCTAGGCCGAGTGTCTTTCCACAACATGTATCCACTCTGACCACGGATGCCTCTCAGACAGGGTGGGGGGTCATTATCTGGGAAAGACTGTCCAAGGCACCTGGCAGGATCACGAGTATTATTTTGCACATCAGTGTCCTAGAGATGAGAGCAGTACGTTTAGTGTTGCATGCACTCCAGGACTCTCTCCCTCTAGGGACCATTGCAATTCACATAGACAATATGTCAGTTGTATGGTATATAAATAAACCAAGGAAAAACCAGATCTTTACCCCCTTTCTCGAGAGGCCCTGAGAGTATGGCAATGGGCAACCTCTTCCCAACATTTTCTGATAGCAACGCTCATCCTGGGGAAATCCAACGTGATAGCGGACAAGCTGAGCAGAACAGTTTTCATGCCTCATGAGTGGTCTCTGAAACAGGAAGTAGCAGAAGAAATTTTACAAAAATGGGGCCAGCCTTGCTGCAACCTCTTTGCCACATCTGTGAATGCCAAATGCAGCAGCTATTTTGCCCTTATTCCCCTGCAGAGGACTCATAAAGGGATGCACTCGTTCATGATTGGCCCCTGGGTCTCCTCTATGCTTTTCCTCCCTTTCCTCTAATTCCCAAAGTCCTTCAGAAAGTCACTTGATACTCATCGCTCCATACTGGCCTCGCCAAATATGGTTCCCCTTCCTGTGGCCTCATCTTCGGGAAGAGCCTTGGATCCTGGACCCAGTTCCAGACTTCCTGACTCATTCATTAGGGACTCCCTCCACACCCATCACTTCATACTCTCAAACTGACAGCATGGCTGTTTCAATTCCGATAGCCAGGTTTCCAACCCTTTCCTCTTGAGTTAAACACATCCTTATCTTTTCCCAAAAGGCATCGAGAAAGATTTATAAGAGCAGGTGGAAGACATTCTGCCTATGGGCTAAAAGTAGCCATGTCAATCCTTTTTCAGCTCATATTACCTTCATCCTGAACTTCCTAACAAAGCTTTTTAATGACTGGGCAGATGCAGCCACTATTAAAGTTTAGCTAACAGCGATCTCCAATTTTTATGTGAGAGACTCTGGCTCCAACATGATGTTTCATAAACTGTGTAAGGCCTTCCTCAAAGGTACTGTTATTACGACCACTTATCTGAGACCCTCCAGCACCATGTGACCTAAATTTTGTTCTGTCCTACATAGAATTTCCTCCTTTTGAACCAGCATCATCTTGTGAATTAAGTTCTTGACTTGGAAAACTTTTTCTTGGTTGCAATCACATCTGCCAGAAGGGTGTCAGAGTTCCAAGCATTGTCCATAAAGCCCCCATATTTGCTTTTCCATAAAGACAGGGTGTCCTTATGAACAAAAACCCCTCCTTCTTACCTAAAGTGGTTTCAGAGACCAGTTTAGACCAAAGTATAGAATGTCCAGACTTCTTCCCAAAATTTGAAAACAAGACAGAGTTGCATGTTGCATCAACTTGACGTACATAGCCAACTACATTTTTACCTACATAGGACAGCATAATTCAGAAAATCTGATGAGTTATTTGTTTCCTTTTCAGATTCCAAGAAAGGATCCCGTCTCTAAAGTTACACTTTCCAAATGACTGCATAATTTTTATTTACAAGTCTCAAAATAAAGAACTTCCAAAAAAGTTAAGGCCCATTCCATAAGAGCCATTGCATCATCTTCAGCCTTTTTGGCCAAACTACCAATTGACACCATTTGTGCTGCAACAACATGGGCTAAACGACATACTTTAATCACTCAGTACAAAGTTGATTTGGCCTCCAGGAACAGAGTCTCCTCTGGATCCATGGTTCTGAGGAATATTCTACTGTAAGCCACCCAGGATTCAGTGTGGTAGGGATGCTTTCCCAACCTAGTAAGAATGAAGGCAAGATAGCACAACATCACATAAAGAAGTTATGTACTCACCATAATGTTCCATGTGTGTTGTCAATCTCTGACTTCATTCTTACATCCCACCCTCCTTCCCTCTTCGCATTCCTAGAAGACCGGGTTTATACAAATTGGATTACCATGACCTCTAGCGTTCTTCAGCAGCCACTGACTCCTTCCAAGAAGTACATATAACATTATATTTAGAGCAAACAACATCTGGGGATGGTCCTGGTGCATGCTGGGATAGGGGTTTAGCCATGAGCTGGCAGACAGCCTCGAGTTTGTAAACAAGGTAGAGATGGATCCAAGGATTGGATCCGAACCATCCTAGTAAGAATTAAGGCGGAAATGGACAACACACATGGAACATTGTGGTGAGTTCATAGCTTCTTTTTTATAATAAAAAGAGATAATAATGTACAAATTAACAGTGATATAATTTTATAAAGTGCCACTACTCTGTTCAATGTCATAGAATCTTTAACATCCATCTGAGTTGCTGCCAATTAAGGCAGATTGGACCTTGTTTTTAGCTCTCATCCAACAGATGGTGCACTCGAGAGCAGAAACCCCTTGTGCTGCACTTTAGTGTCAGCACTGGAAAATTAATTGAAGACTTGGTGCAGAATAGAACCCGGGATATTCCTGTCTTACATCAAAGGTGAGTGTGCTACTTGTTGAACCACTCAAGCTGACACATTTTTAAAAATGAGATAATACATTAAGATGCAGTATGATTCCAACATGGATTAACGGTGTTAAAAGTTGAGAGTTGTTAACAGACTGTCACAAAAAAGTATATTGCACCATATTACATCACTCATCCTTTCTTCTTATCTGCATAAGAATCCATCCATCATTAATACCTCCTTTTCCAGTTTTTGCACATGGAGTCGGAATGTCACTACAACTGCGGCAATCATTTGGAACTGAAGTCCACAATGCTGGGTGGTTATCCCTGCCATTGTTGTTATTGCATACCATAGCCTCACATGCTCACTCATACCTATGACTAATTTTGTATGTCCAGTCCACCTACTTGCATGTCTTTTGAATGTAGGAGGAAACTGGACTACCCAGAGGAAACCCACACAAACACAAGGAGGTCATGCGGAATCTGCAGAGTAGACAACCCAGCTGAGAATCAAACCAGAGTACCTTTTGCTGTGAAGCGACACTGTTCTCCACTGTACCAGCATCATCTGAGAATATTGCATGCTGTATTGTTAACATCACAATGTTTGCTGTTAGGCCGCATTTATATATATCTATGTACTGTGCAGTTTAGCAGTAAATATTCTTGAATTCTGTAAAAACTGTAAGTAGTGCTGCATTCATAAGAATGCAGTACATGCCTTTTCATGGTATAGAATTTTACTTCAGAAAGGTTACACACAGTACCTAGAAACCAATCAGTCCTACTTGTGTTTTTTTGAATACTGTATTAGTTATATATCATTTGTGTAGTGTGTTTGGTTGTATATTCAGCAATCAAATATAAAATGCACATCAGTGAGGAGATAACTATGTAACACAGGGTCCGTTACTTCATTTATCACACAGCATGGCTTTGAAATGCATTTATCTGAATTTATCTGAAGAATGTTGAAACTGCTATTGAGTGCAATAGAGACTACCTCATGGTAGAAAACTGGAAGGTTCTGTTTTGCATGGATAGTGCTAGTAAAGTTTTATTTTTGCATCTGTGTGTTTTGCTGAGTCTTGCACTAAAAACAAAGTTATAATTTAACAGAATGTTGAGCTACAGTTCTGCTAATTTTGCCATGACGTAAGATTTGCATTTGTTTTCATATATTCTGTCAGATAGAGCATATGAACTCAGGCAATTACATTTTCCCTTTCCTTTGAATGCATTTTAACATAAATGTATTTTATGTGATATTGTACCTAGTGATTAATTGGCTGAACAAGCAACTAAATGAAAACAAGATCATGGCAATGCAGAGTACATCTGGTCAAAGTGATTTGCCGCCTTCTGTGGTAGCTGGTAGCACTTCATGTAAATTTGGGGCCCAGAAGAATCCTCTGGTAAGACTGTTTTCTAAATACCCCTGTTGCTTTTGATATTCATTTTCCTGCACAAGTATTAATAATTAACTTTTAAGTATATGGTATACTAGCTGGACATTGGACTGCCTTTGGCAGGGAATCCCTTATGTAAAGAATACTGCAAGTGTGATACGGAAGGACATACCTAGATGCCAAAGTTAGCCCTATCATAAAAAAAAATTGGATATATATTCAATCCCTTTTGAGGGTAATGTACAATGGCAGAACACTTTCTGTGTTTGTGAGTTAAACAGGGAGAGATTTTTTTTTATTTCTTGAGCATTTGTATTGAAGTGGAAAGTCTGGAAAAGTATGATATGGGTTCAAACATAAACAAGGAGAAACAGCTACATATAAGATTAGCCTGTCCGTCATTAGGGTGTGACTGTTAATTACAAGACAAAAGCACTTTCAAAAGAACTACCATTCACAATTTATGGGAGTAATATTTGCTTTGTTTATATTATCATGGAATGTAAATGGCTTTTACAAGTACAGACAAAAGAGTATTGAATTATGTTAGGACATGTAAGATATTGCATGACAGATGTAAAATCAGAGGAGGCTACAATGGGGAAGGGGAATGGACAGGAAAATGGCAACAGAACAAAGGGAAGAAATATGTATGGCTACCAATTATACAACAAATCCAAGTACACTTAAGAGGCATTTTACTCAGTCAGATAGCAAATGTTGATGTGATGGAGAAGACAGGCAATTAGGAATATGTTTTTGGGAAGATAACAAGCTTTGTAGATTTAAAAATTCCCTACAGAGTACTTTGATAGAAATGTAAGTTACCAACAACAGTTACTAAAAATAGAAATCCAAATCTAAACCAACAGTAACAGAAATGTTGAATACTGTAAAGGACATAAAGGAACTAGTGGTGTGAGATGTTTAGAAAAGAGGAGCAACTTCATAGAAATAAATGGAATTTGTGGAAGCAATACATGCTGCGGATGAGGAGTGATACTTAAGGGATGGCAGAAATGTTTATTTAATGTAAATTGTTAAAAAGGAAACTTGATGGTAATGGAAACTATTACACTGCATTTTATTTTTTATTAATGTATGTGAATGAATGCTTCATTTTAAAATGTGATAGTATATTAGACGTTTAAAAAACATTTATGAACAATACATCCAGCTTCTGAGCTCCTCTAGGCTGCAAACAAACAAGGACTATGACAGGGAACGCAGCTGCAGCGAGCATGTTCCAATTATAAATCATTAGTCATGAGGAATAACAGACAGATCCAAACAGATACATTTATAAAACAAACCCAAAATGACCTGCATAATATAAAAGTTGTAAGCCAACCATTAATGGTCTCCAGCTAAATATCACATACAGTGTAGTCAAATGTTGTTCTTTCATGAAAGCACAATCCTGTTGTGGTGCACAACAAAAGGCTGCCACTACATACATAGAAAATATGCACCTACAAAAGGGATGGCATAGGAAAGAGGTGTGAAAGACAGTCATAACACTTGAATATTGGTAAGTTGAGACTTGTCTCGAGCAGAAGCCTATTCTACCTTACTCTTAGAGTGGTGTATAATAGGTAGGAAAAGGCCTTAGGTTAACAGTCATCAATAATGCATATCAGCCATCATACTTGTCTTTACCAGCCATTACAGCAGCTTCCTGGAAACCGGCTAATCCAGCAAAGTGATGTGGTATGGTATCACATACTGAGCAAGACAGAGTATCTTGCATAAGTTTTAACACTGAAAGTGTTATGAAAATTTACAACATAAACTCTTTCTGAAAAAAGGTATCCAAAAGCAGAAAAGATGATAATGCATTACTGTGAACATAGGAGCTTTTTCCACAACAGCTTTTATGGTGAGTAATAAAATTTACTAAAAAAGAGAAAACTTAAAATTTTATTGGAAAAATTATGAGAAGATTAAAATTACAGAATCATAAAAATCTTGCCCATTTTAAAACTTGGGGCAAATTCACAGCTAACGTGACAGATTTTGAAACACAACCTAGACAGAAGAATACCTGTACATTATGGGCTCCTGAGGCATGTGACACTAGAATTAGAGAGACTGATACAGGAAGGTTATTTGCCTGTTCATTTGGATAAAACATTGCCTGTTCATTTGGATAAAACCTTGCCTGTTCATTTGGATAAAACCTTGCCTGTTCATTTGGATAAAACCTTGCCTGTTCATTTGGATAAAACCTTGCCTGTTCATTTGGATAAAACCTTGCCTGTTCATTTGGATAAAACCTTGCCTGTTCATTTGGATAAAACCTTGCCTGTTCATTTGGATAAAACCTTGCCATTTGATGTGAAGGCAAATCATCTGCACAGAACTGAGAGAATATCATCCAAAACCATAGCTTTTAACAGTAAACTTTACCACCATGAATGAAACAGGAGAACTTAAACTTGAGAAGCCATCCAGAATAAAAAAAAAATGACAATTGATGAACACTATTAAATATCTAGATGGGTCTTTCTGTTGAGTAACTAGGCTAGATGATGATATGTGGTTCCCAAGAAGACAAAATGGACACAAAATAAAATCTTGTTTTGTCTGTCTAGCAAAGATCAAAGTGATGTGAAATGGTCTTTGTAAAAGCATTTTTAAAGTCAACACATTGCCATATTTAAATTAATCTATTCATTTTAAATAAGCTTTAAAATGAAACAGTTATTACCCTGACCTCAGAGGCTTCAGTATAGTCTAAAGTCATTCATTTGTTGCTTTAAATTAGGTGGTTCAAACATATAAGTTATTTTAATCTATATATTTACTAGTACTAAATTTTTTAGGCCAGTTTGAAGAAGTTCTGAAAGAACAAAAGCACTCACTGGTCATCCCTTTGTGTCAGTTTCTGCATTAAATGCAACTTTTATACCAAATAAGTAACTCATAATGCTATTTTGTTACTAACTTTATTTTACACTGCAATTTTTAAGTCCTTTTCATTCTTTTTTTTTGTCTAGTCACATGTTAAGAAGCAGACTGAACCCATTATCTGTTTACAAAGAAGTAATCTGAAGAAACTGGCTGTGTATCCGGTCATACCTGGACATATGCTGTCACTGCAGTTTTAGATGCTTCTTGTATAGTGCCAGTGTTTGTATACTAATAAAGACCGAGTCAGAACTACCACAATATAGAGTGTATGCATAGGTGCAATGGGAAGAGCTGCTGATTCTCTCCTTTGCATTGATCTTCGTCATACCTGATAATGTGGAAAAGAGCTTACAATATTTGAATAATTCATTAGTCTTAGTAGTGAGTTATCTGAATGATATCTTGACATCTATGTCAGCTGCTGGATTGCCAACTGGCTCACAGATGGGACGTAGATAATCAAAATAGGGAAAATTGCCTACAAAGAGACCAGTCACCAGTGGAGTCCCCTAGGATTCTGTGCTGTGACTTCTCCTGTTTAGCATCTACTTTTCTGAAGTAATATCCAATACCAAAGGACTCTGGCTGACTGAGTCTGCAGATAACTGCAAGCTGGGAGCAGTCATTGAATCCATAGATGACTTAGCCATCCTGCGAAAAGGTTTGTCCCAAATAAATAGCTGGTGCAAAAATCATGGACTGAAACTAAATGCCAAAAAATGCATTTTTGTATCCTTTAGGAATTTGTCTACCCCAGGGAGCTACCACATTGACGATCCGCCCCTAAGAGTTGACCCAGTTGTTTGGGATTTGGGAACTTATGTGGACAGTGATGTAACTTTTGACTAACATGTGTTCATTGTTGTAACAAAGTCCTTTTATATCGACAGCTTATAAAAAAAAGGGATTGTTTCTAGATCTAGTTATGTCATTGTACCTATTTACTCAGCCCTCATTAGATCAAGCATCAAGGCATGTACAAATCAAGAACCAAACCAAACAAATGAAAAACTTGAGTGGAGATCTTGGTGCCCAAAAAGACCAGCACCAACAGCCGAGAAATATCACCAAACAATTTATTAAAATCAACAAGCAGCAAAAATAGCAATTGATGGCAGTTTAGCTCTGTCGTCTAGGTAAAGACTTCTTCAGAACTGCTAGTACATCCACTATTTCACTTAAATACTCAAAAATCAAAACGTGATCAAACCAATGGAACACCAGTGTCGACTTTCAAAAAATTGTGTGAAAAGCTATGTTAAAATCCAAGATACAAGCACAATAATACATGCATATACAATACCAATATAATTCACTAGTAAATAACAGCTTTATACAAATACAATTATATGTTAAACTCAGGAATATAGATTAAAACAAATTATGTGTAAACTCCAGAACATTTGAACCACATTGCATCTGTGATAATCACCGCTCAAGACTCTTCAACTTGAGAAGTGGGGGTGATAGAACTACTTCCATTAAGGCCTGGGGAAGATAAAGCATCACATGTAAGAATCCATTTGAGTTCCTTTTTATTTAAATGATCAGTGTAGAAACCCCATGGATCACTGTCCATGTGATCAATCACCACAAACTTGAGAAAATGCCTCTCACAAAAAGAGATGTCTGCAAAGAGCATTAGTAGACCTTTCTCTCCTAATGTCATTTAAATGGGGTTCAGGCACCTAGGCGGTGCGACAACCCACTGTGAGACAACTGGAGGTGGACAGATGGCAGTATGGAAGTTTAGCTGCAGTGACAAATGCCTGCAGACAATTCCCTGTGAAAAGAAAAGAACCCCCTGCACCCTAACCACAGGTGTGAGACAAAAACCCCGTATGTGATCTACACACTACACCCCCTAGAAAACACCGTGTGCAACTAACACTGTAACATGTGCCTAGAATAGGATGCCAAGTGGGCATCAAAGTGGTACACTGAAACCTGTGTGCTGTGGGCAAAGCCTTTATTAATGCAAAATGTAAAGTAATGTGGGAAGTGCTTGGTGCATACTAAACCATGATATAATCATAACTTATAGAAATGTGCCACAGCACGGAGGAAATCCTGCACGTCACTATAGTCACACTTATGTTGCAAGATGTGTTTTAGACGATGCTCCCTTAAAACAATTGCCTTCCTTCGTGGTGTCACAGGCATCCCCCGCAACAGAGATTCTCGATGGGTATCTGTTAAGTTCTGCTCCTGTTGGATGTGGATGTCAAGGATGATTTGCTTATAGTCAGACGTGACCAATAAGGGGGTGACCACTGGTGTGGAGCATCTGTCTCCCATGTTGGTAATGACCAGGTCTGGGATATTGGAGCCCCTGGTGGGACAATGGATTAGTTGATCCAGGGCATTGGAATTTATAAATTCCAAGAACCATTGGGAAAAGGAGTTGGTACCTGAGTTGTTGTAAGGGAGCGTCGTCTAAAACACATCTTGCAACATAAGTGTGACTATAGTGACATGCAGGATTTCCTCCGTGCTGTGGCACATTTCTATAAGTTATGATTATATCATGGTTTAGTATGCACCAAGCACTTCCCACATTACTTTACATTTTGCATTAATAAAGGCTTTGCCCACAGCACACAGGTTTCCTCCCCTTCCTCTAATTTTGAGGATCTTGCTCAAGATCAGGCAAGATACCCCCAAAATCTTGCTGATGATTCCCTTTTGGCCCAGACAACATTGGTTTCCCCCTTCTTCACCTAGCCAGAGGCAGTCACCACAAGCTGCATCACAGGGTGGACCATCTCATACAAGACCAGAGGTCTCTGATCCATCCTCACGTGTCCTGTCTTCAGCTGGCAATGTGGGTGATAGGGTTTTGATCACTTTTAGGCACCTTTTTTTCTGAGGACATACTTAGGGTTCTGTAGGAGGCCAGGAAAACCACTACCAGGAAATTATATTAGTCTAAATGGAAGACATTTTCTGTTTGGTACCTTTCTCGTAACCAGGATCCGTTTTCTGTGGGGATCCCTCTGGTTCTGTGTTATTTGTGCAAATTGCTCCATGCTGGGTTAGCATATTCTTCAGTTAAAATTCACCTTTCAGCTGTTTCTTTTGGTCTGCCATTGACTCCTCATCTTGCCTTAAAGTTTGAGGTCAGGCAATTTCTTAAAGATGTCCTTCATATCAGGACTACCAGGAAGCCTATTCCACCCTCCTGTGACCTCCACTTTGTACTTGAAAATTTGACCCAGGCTCCTTTTGAGCCTGTAGCTTCAGTTTCCTTGTAACATTGCACTTGAAAGATTGTTCTTCTTTTGGCCCTTACTTCAGGTAAGAGAGTCTCTGAACTCCAGGATCTTATGGCCATTCCTCCTTTCTTGGTTTTTCATAGGGACAGGGTATCTCTTCGTACTAATCCTTCTTTTATACCCAAGGTGGTTAATGAATTGTCACTTAAGCAGTCTGATAATTTTCCCTCTTTTTTTTTTTTTCCTCAAGTGTGCTAGTGAGAAGATTATTTACACTTTGGATTTGCATAGGCAGCTCAGATTTTATTTGGATAAAACTAAGGCTGTTCACAAATCTGAGCAACTTTTTGTTTCCTTTCATCTCAGGTCACTAGGGTTGGCTGTTTCTAAGCAAACAACATCCTCTTGGATCTCTAAGGACATGTCTTTTTGTTATTCGTTTCATGGTAAAGTTCTTTCTACCTCTGTAAAGGCTGATTCTACTGGAACTTTTGCTTTCTCGGTTGCTTTTTTCAAAGGATTGGATACCAGTTCCATCAGTGAGGCTGCTACTTGGACTTCTGCCCATACTTTCACTAAGGATTACAAGTTGGATGTTGTTTCCAGAGCAAGGGCTGGCTTTGCCAGAGCTATCCTGCATGGGTCTCTGGAGGGCTCCTCTGTGTTTTCCTCCTCCCAAGTTTCCTCTTGAGCTTTTTTACTCTCCCTTATGTAAGGAATATTGCAGTAGTGGTAGAGAAGGGACATAGTACAGTTCTGTAAAATCTTATCATAATAGTAGATGTCCTTCTCTGCAGTGTTTGCTCCCAACTTCCTCCCCCTTCTGCTATGCCCCATTTCTTCAGTCTTCCTGGCCTGGAATTCTTTACCTCTTTCTTCTTCTGGATGCACATGTTCCTCTTAGTTCCTGGGAATAATTTTTCCCTCTGGGCTTTTTACTTCTGAGGTATGGATGTCCTTACATCAGTTTTACGCCCTTCACCTAGTGTGGTGAGCATATATGCGATGTACAATGTCTATATATTCCTAAGGTTTGGTATACTGGCCAAACATTGGACAGCCCTAGCCTTTGGAATCCCTTATGCAAAGAATACTGCAGCAGTGAACAGAAAGACATCTACTGTTATGGTAAGATTATACACGACTGGACTTTACACTGAGTGCCTGATGGACATTCCAGTAGGTAGGATTGTGCATCGCACATGTGTAGGGGCTTGATCTCAAGAAAAGAACTAGGCTGAGGTTGTCAAGAGTCAGTAACCATTATTCTTCCAATTCCAGAAAGCCTTTTCCTAGTTCAGTCCAATATTTACTGGAAGTTCTTTTGACATGTACAAACATGGGGAAAGGTCGGTGAGTATAGGAGACCCACTGGAGGCATGTGTGATACAAAGAGGGAGAGTAGTCTTACAACCATGATACATCTGCATGGATGCTTTTCTCCATCTTGAAATAAATTAACTTAATAGGAAGACAGAGGAGTTGTGGTAGAGGAACATGTAAAATCTGGGAGAAGCATTTGACATATACCCAGCAGTGTTGCATTCCTTGAGTTACAGCCTCTCTGTGGTATGTGTAAGGGCAGTGTGATTCATACCTGATTAAACATGGTTGAACAGCTGGTATTGGTTTTGGGTTTGATTGGATTGTAACTCGGAAGGGTGCAGAGCTATACTGACCTAGCGGCTTGTGTCTTTTCAAGGAACTATTGGTCCTAAGTAACAGGCTTCTATGCTTCCATAGCAAACCTCTAAATTAAATAAGAATAGAAATTCAGAATGCCAGCAGTGTAGATTCAGTCCACACTCAAAAAAAAATAAATAAATGGTAAGCAAGACAAAGACACGCTGTGAACTCATTTCCATTCAGTATGCAAAATCTTGATGGGAGTAAAGGTAGTTCATTCGTACTTGAAGTGGGGCTTGGGTTGGTATTCCCTACATATTCTTAACCAACAGCAAAATTAGTAACATTTCTGTCTGTCTTATTTAACAAATTATGGAAGAATTGAGTAATGTTCAAGGAATGGAGGAAAACAGATGAATCCATGTGAAAAGGGCAAATGGAAGAAAGAGGCAGAAAACTACATAGGTTCATTGGAAGTTACTAGGCTAATGGCCCAAGGGCCCTTACAAGCATAGTCAAATGCTACCCTTATTTCCACATCAGATCCTAATGCCCCTGTCCAAGAGGGACATAAGTGCAACCCCCAAGGCTGAATGTACGGTAACCCATCCAACCATCCAGATTGCGTTTGAAGAGAACCAATGAGGTGCTCTGTTTGACATAAAGTGGGAGTCTGTTCCAAAGGTGTGGTAAACCTCTGGGAGATGAGTCTGTCCCTCCAGCAGGCTCTATTAATGTCACATACCAGGTTAAGGTCTTTAGACTGAGTAACCTCTGTACCATTTGACTTGCAGATATGCAGCATTTCCAATAAAGCAAGGTCAGAGATTGCCTTATATGCAAGGCAGAGATCACCTCTGAGTAGTCTGTATGAAACAGAATAAAGTGACAGTAATTTCAGATGATCCACATAGGACAGATGCTGAAGACCTTGAATTTTCCTTGCAAGGAACCTTTGTGGTCTCTCCAATTGCTACAGGTTCTTGGAAAAAGGTACATACCAAAAAGGCTTTGAACTCGATTATTATCCTGATGAGGGAAGAGTACTTGGAGATTATAACTTCTTTTTCTCTGGAGGCAATGCCCTTGCTTAATGACATGAGCAGTATAAAATGCCCTTCTTACCACTGTGGAGACATGTTGATCAGAGGTAAAGCTGCTGTGTCAACCTGTCTGCCCAGGCCTCTCACCACTGAGTGCATACTTAGTGTTGCTATTGATGTGGCAGTTAGCAGGAACATCACTCTTACCGAAAGGGATGATAATACATTTTTTGCATTGAGTTTAAGGCCATGATTTTGGCATCAATCATTTGTTTGTGTAACACCCTCTTTTAGGATGTTGACATCATTTGGAGTTGTTTCTATGACTGCTTCCAGTTTGCATCATCATCAAACTTTGTCAGCCACCGACCTTTTGTTTTAGCTTGTACTTTGGAAAATAGACTCCAAACAGTAGAGGTCCCAGGACTGATCCCCTGTAGAACACCATTGGTTACAGGTCTGCTGATGGAGGTGGATTCCCTTGTTTTGATTTAATAGTTCCTTGAGAGAGAAGGCTGTCCAAGATGGGTTAAAATAGGGGTAGTTGATCCTTTGGTGGCTGAGGGATGCTCCTGAAAACAGGTGGAATAACCCAAGTCATGAAATTCCTTTTTCTATGATAGATAGAATCCACGTCTGAGGTGATGCTTTCCCAGAAAGGGAGACAGAGAGAGAGTTTCTGGGAAAGGGGAATATGGCCTGGGGGGTGGAGGGAAGGCAGGTAGTCACAGACTAACATGTCTTGTCCTGAAAAAAGAGGTTTCTTGGTTGGTGTCTGGAGGAGGTTTTCTAATAAATTGAGTCTTGGCAGGGTAACGCCTGTGAAATTTAAGAATAGGTGACACAAACAAATGTTTTAGGTCCTAAAGTTATTTGCCCTTTTGTTGCAGGGTTTTGTAAACTTCTGCCATTTGGGTGCCAAACAAGGTTGAATTGTCCAGTGGGGCATCCAAAGGTTTAGCCCTGATATCATCATCAGTGCTTCAACATAGTATTAGTTTAAGGGTGTGCACACCTATGCAACCAGCTTATTGTACGTTTATTTTTTATATTTTTCCCCTAACAGATTTGTTTGTTTTTCAGTTGAATTGTACAGGTTATAGGTCGCATTAAAGGTGGGAACAGTTTTGAAATGATTTATTGTGGTCTCAATTTTTATATCACAAAAGCCTGGCATTTTAACAGAAATGTGTACACTTTTTATATCCACATATATGTATGTATGTATAGATAGTAGATATTGTGTAATGTAAAAAAATGTTAATATTTGTTTCTGCTGCTAGATATATTGGCAGTAGATGCAATGGTTACTTGTTGCTGCAGTTACACCAGTAACATCTGGAAATCCTTGCAGCTGTCCAGAATTTGCCTTTGACAGTGAGGGTGTAAGTATGACCGCAGGAGCATGCTGAGTAAATTGCCTTGAAATATTATGCCTTGTAAAAGGATATAATACAAAGCTTTCTTGTGCTGTTTATGAACACCGTGGTCTCTATGCATCTGTTTCTGTTATTTATTCTAAAATGTCTCCTCGATCTATATGTGCACTGTACTTGTTTTAAGAGTGATACCGGGTTCAAGACATTGTAACATAGATTTTAGTATGTCCTTTAACTGAAACTATTCTGTGATATTTGTTCGTATGAGCTTATTTTTATTTATTTGAAAATAAAATAATCCATCTGTTAGCATTTTCATTCATTCCTCAACCATTGTGTTTGGATCTGATCCAACACAGCCACTTCTTCCAGATTGTAGAACACATGAACTCTCGAGCTCCTCCGTTTACCCATAATGCCCGTGATCCATTTTACTTGAGCAATTCACAGTGCCTTTGCCATGACTAGCTTGGGTCACTAATAACAGTGATAGGTGAATTAGAGTTTTGCAAGAAGCACTGTAAAGATAAATCTCTAATATGTAATTACAGGCATATTAATTTTTCTAAGTGAACATGGTCAAACCACAAAGGTGCAATTTAGTGCTATTGCCTAGCAAAAAAAAACAGGTACTGGGAAATGGAAATCAAAATCTAAACCAGCCATAAATGAAGTACTGAATATTGTAAAAGTGCAAAACAAATTAGCAGTAGGATCTTTAGAAAAGGAATGGAGTAAGTTACGTAGAAATAAATGGAATTTGTGGGAACAATACGTATAGAATAGAGGTCATCAGGAGGAGTTTAAGCAGAAGGCAAGACTTATTTTATGTAATGGTGGAATGCATGACAGTTTTTATAAAAGAAAATTTATATGCATAATATCGGAAACTAATTAAATGCTTACAGCGGTTTGGTCTGTTTTCTTTTCTGTAACTGGATGTATACCCATATAATTGTTAAAATTGTATGAATTTAATAAAGGTGTTAAACACAGACCATGCATTTCTGGCACAATGATAGTCTTCCTTTACCTTTCCAGAAATGTTTATTATTTGAACTACACTTTTTCTCATGAAACAGTACTACAGTCTTTTTGAGCTTAATAGTTCATACAGTCATCCCTTCACATTGTTTTAAAATAGCTTATTTTATGTCGGAATGTACAAATAGTTTGTAACTAGGCTGATCAGCTTATAGAGATGTCATGTAAAGCTTTTGGAATTATCTTTTTTCAAGTGCAATTTTCTTAACAGCTCTACTCTTGAAAAGCTGTTCTTATGAAGGACACTTAAGTCCCCAAGGTGTTGTCATTACATCTCCGATATGGCACTTCACTTTCACAACTCTAAAAGCAGACAGTTTAGCCTCCCTTAGTTCGGTGGTTGCTTGGATATTCTTATCTTTTCTTAGGCCTTTATGGTTTAAAATAAAAGATCCAATATGAATGAAATGAAATTGATTGATAGTGGTGATTGTGTGCTGATTCTGAAACTGATTAAGATTAATCACTTAACGTGTCTGGTCAGCAAGATTAGAGAACCCAGCATTTTTTTTCTTTAAGTGCATAGTTGAGAAGGTATACATGAATGAGTTGTAATGATATTCATGAAAATTTTATAGTTGTAAATTTCTGAGATTGATTGTTTTATGCCATCTCATTAAAGTCTTTCTGCTTCTGTACCTGATGGTGGGTGTAGGAACTAAATAAATGGTTGGTTATGTAAGTAGACTCATCAGGAATATATTAATCTGTCATTCATTTTTAAATACTTAGAAAATATTTCAAACAGTTGCAGTTTAAGTATTGTATTTCTTTGTGTTATAATATAGGTTATTGAAACCATGTTGAACTGTTCTTTGCAGTGCTGTGAAGTAAGATTGCATTGTCTTTGAAGTGATTCTAGAGATATTTTCCTTGCCTTTTTCCGAAGTTCATCTTTGTTATATTTTATTCTTTTGAGTTGATTTAAAAGAGAATGCTTGAGAATTTTATAGGAGTGCTTGAAAATTTAATTGAATTACAAATTAGAAAATTGTACCTGTTCATAATATTACAGTTCTATAGCTCCAGAACCCACAGGTGTGATTTTTCCCAAGTAAAAAGTACTGGTGTTGCACTGTTGTATTTCATCTGTGGCAGTGAGAGTTGCAGTTCCCTGCTATGACCAGTTCATGCCTTTTATTATGGTTCAGCCTAGATGCTTCATTTCCCTGCTTTGGGCATTAAGGAACCTGAAATAATATTTAAGTGGGGACCATTTTTAATTTTGTATGCTGTTGTTTAGCTTGCTTTTGTACCAGTTTTAATTCATCAAATAAGTACATTTGAGACTAAAGAATTGCACATTTGGATTATCTGATGCTGATAATTTGGGTGAAGTTAATGTCAGTAAAAGGCCGTATTTATCTTACATCAAACCTCTCACTGTGGTTATTTGTTGTGCACTGCACTCCCTCAGAAAGTGAAGTCACTGAACAGGTCAGCAGTCATTAAAATATTCATCAAGTTCATCACTGCCATTAATTAATTTATTTTTTTTTCCAGTGTCTAAGCTAAAACATTGTTGATATTGTTTTCATGTTTAATACTGTGTGCTAGTATCCTTGGATGAAGATAAAAGTATACCAATAAATGTTTATTTCCTCTCTTTTTATCTGTCTGTCTCTGTCAGTTAATAACCAGGGAAGTGGACTGTACAACATACACTATTCAGCCATGTCCTGGATACCACTGTCCAGGGCACAAACATAAACTTATGTGTAGACTAAAATATGGACTGAGTTGTACATAGTACAGTAATAAAGTGGAGATAATACATTTTCATGTTATTTACAGTTATACATGCAAGCAATATTTACAGTATGTGCAGTTAAGGTAGCTTGTAGATATAACAGGTAAGTAGACGTTTATCTCTGGCATTTGGCAGTGATGTGTTCAAGGTTCTGTAAGAACAAATCTGCATATTTTGCTTATAGTAGTTTGTATTTTACATTTGAGCTATAATGTAAGGATACAGCAAGCAGTCTGTTTTCAGTTTTAGGGATTGCAAGCTGTATGAGTGAGATTCTGTAGCATAATTTTACTTGGTGGAGTGTTTTGCTAATTATATTGGCAGTATACTTTGTCAATGAAAAGAGGTGTGTCAAAGGTGATCCCCTGTGTACTTCCTTTACTAATGCATATAGCCACTGTTAAGCAGTGCCCCACCATGGCATCTACCTCTGCACAAGTACCCGTTAACAAAGGAGGTTAGGTTTCTTCATCCCAGTCTAATCGCACATTTTTCCATCCAGAGACTTAATCTTGTTCACTCTCTCTCTCTTTCTGAATAAGTAGATTCAGAGGTCATTAAATGTTTTTCCTGGAAAACGCTTTCTATTGCCTGTGATCTCAGGTGCAAGGATTGCAGAACTTAGAATCCTTACATGCAAATATTTCAGGCTCAGGTGCCAAGGATTGTAGAACTCACAATTCTTGCATACACATATTTCAGGCAAAGCTAGCAATGCCTTTCTAGCTTGCCAGTATAGCAAAGCAGTAATTCCCATAATACATATCCAAGTTGATCTTAAAATATCTCCATTAGTGCTTCCTTTAATATAATTTGATAGTTTATTCCCTGTGTCTGCTACTCTGAGAACCATCGAGTGCATCCCTCATTCCTGTAGTCTCCTTCACAGGTTGTCTGATGATTCTCCAATACTCTATGATGACCCCAAACAATTCCTATAGTTAGTTGTCTCCAGATGGCCCTATGTACATGAATACTGTTTACTTTTGAATAACTATATGAAACACTGCATAAGTTGAGATATTTTTATACATCATATAGCTTACATTTTCACATTCGTGGATATCTTTTGTAGATTTCCACTATACACTTTCCAGTTTGCCCATGCTAGTTGTCTTTTAAGGTTTCCGTGTTATTATTATTATTCCATACTGTAGTTTAGGTCTGATGTAACTTACAAAGATTTCATCATTTCTGATTTCATATAGACATAATAGATCTTTGTATACGTTCTATAGTTTTATAACTATAACTTTCTTTTTATATTATTGCATGTCTTGTATATTTTTTGTATAATTTCTTTGTATAATCTCTATGTGTAGAGCTTTTCTCCCAGGCCTCCACTGAAAATGGGTCTTATCCCCGTCTGACTTTCCAGGTAAACAAATGTAAAATAAATAAATAACTATCATTAACCAATTGGCTGATTTGATCAGAAAAAGCTAGATCTACCCATGTCCTTTAATGAGTCTGTAGTTTCAATATATGTGATGTATCAAATATTCACTCTAATGCCCATGTCTCCCAAACCTCATATGCTTTATTTTTTATGCATTTATTATCATGTTATTGTCCTGTGTCCAAATCAATTTAGTCAAGTTCTTTTGTATCTGTAACAGATGTAATTAATTTATCAATTTTCAAGTCACCTGTTTACAGATTGCACCTCAGATGAGAAAAATAGATCTGAAAGATGCAACCTAAACATGTATGGATGTAGGTCAGAGCCATGTGTGGGGCACCCTGACTTGTGAACTAGAATTCCACCTATACAGTTGCTGAATGATACTTACCATGTCCTGTTTGAAAGTCATGCAGCTGTCCAGCTTGTCAAGATTACATTACTACTTAGTTGTTTTAATTTATTGATCAGTGTTTTGTGCAGAACCTATCAAAGGCATAAGCCTATATAAATTGCATCACAGCACAATTTTTTATTTATAGCTGCAGTTATGTTTTTATAGAACATCATGTTACAGGTAGTTATCGATCTGTTTTCAGCATACGTATGTTGATATACAGAAGCCCCAGTCTTTCAAATTCTGCCAATAATTTGTCCAAAATAGCCTTCTCCATTATTTTTCAATAACAAGAAAGTAAACGTATAGGTCAGTATGTCTCTGAGTTTGTCCTATCCCCCTTTCCCTTAAAGAAAGCTTTAGCAAGTGTTTTTCTCCAATCTTTAGGAATCTCCTTTTATTTAAAAGACATAGTTGTTAACAGTTGTAATGGTGAAGTGTTTTTCAGTAATTATTACTGATTTTCCATATTTTTTCTGTGCTTTTGGGTCCATATTGCATAATTCTTCATTATAATCTAATTTAATTCCAGTATCTGAAGTTACTTGGATGTTACTGGCACAATTTTTATCCCCTTTAGTGGAGCCAAACTATTTTGCCATCTTGTGTCTAAAAATCTTGTTATGGTCAATATCTTCAAAATTTCTTCATATTTTTCCTGATCTTGTCTCACACTGTGGGCCATATTCCATAAGAGTTACTGTCTTTGTAAGTCTACCCTGATTCTATAAACAGGTTTACTAAAGGGGCTAAATTCTAAAATGCTTGCTCTCAGCCTTCTTTCACTATAAGTGGTCACTTACAGTGAGAGCAAGTCTTTGGAATCGGGCCGATGTTTAATATGTCTGTCCAGTTTATTTCCGTTTCTGTTTTAATTCAACTTTGTTTCCATTTCTTGTATCTTTTTCTCTTATGAATCATCATCTTCTAGCAATCAATTTTCCTGACCCTTGTATGTTGAGAGGCATACTTTTTTTTTTTTTTTTTGCAAACAATTTCCCTTTAAACACTTGCCACATTCCTTCTACAGTCTTTCTACTGAATACATCATTCCATTTAGCATTACATAGTAACCATTTTGCTTCCATATAGTCTGTTGTTAATCTTCTTGCTTTGGTTTAGCTTTGGCAGAATCATACAGCAGTAATTTAACTTTTATAAGATTATATGCAAGACACCCTTACACAGTACTGCATTTGAAAGAGCATCTCTAAAGGTTAATCCATCCTTCATGCCTGTTTTAATATGCACTCTTACATAAGTATATTGCCAGTCTTTCCTACATGCAGTCTCCCAAACTTCATCACCTGTCCATATATGTTAGCTTCTCGTGCTATCTTTCCTGTCTTATTTAAAAATTACAATTAAATCTTCTACAGTTGCAGTGTTCATACTAACATCGCATTTTTGTGTAATTTCTTTACACATTTTGTCCTCCGTTTATCCATAAGTAATTATTGCACTAATTATCCTATTTAACCTTGTATCACAAATCAACAGCCTTCCTAGATTTCCCACTATTACGTCATCATCAACCCTCTTTCCCCCATTTTTCTACATTGGGTCAGGGTCTCGTATAAATTTCCCGCTATTATGTCAAGCACTTGTATATTCTCTTTCTTTGTCATAACCAGAGAAAGTATCATACCAAAAACACATGATATCTGTGTACCTCATAATTGTTCCTTCTTTGTAGGTTGTACATTTCTAGAATTTTTTAAGCATATACAGTCTTTGTCTGCTCAGTGACACCATTTGTTCACCACTAACATTTTTGCTGCATTTTTAATACTGTTTGCATTGTTAGCTGGAATATTTGGTATCCCTTTGCACTCCCACCTTCTGTTTGTCCAGTACTGTATTAAATATGAAGCACCCCTAATAAAAAATATCCCTAATAATAAAACACTTTGGCTGTCTTCAGTATCCATGGGATCATAGGAAATACAAGACAACTGACTCATAACACCATATGCCCCTTGGCAATATCCATCCGTCATGCTGCACCCACTTCTGAAGAGGAGCAAAGCAAGGTCAGTCGTGGAGTAAATTTATGGGTAGTCATTCATTCAAGCTTAATTTGAAGGATGCTACTTTATATAACTTTATTTAATTTGCAGGAGAAGTTTGTTCCAGATGTGGGTAGGCATTAAGTAATACATTTCTCTCTCCAGTATGGCTTTTTCATGTACTAGTGAAGTTTTTTAAGTAATTGGTTTTGGCATTAGTGCAGCCATTAGACTTGCAAAGATACAAGAGATCAAAGAGAATGGGGTCCCTATTTGAATGGACACAAGCCTCTGCAAAACTATGCACTTTGTGCTTTTCCTGATAAAACAGGAACACTGTGCCAAAAGTCCACCTGATCAAGAATCTCTGCAGAATTTCTGCTTGGTTAATTTGTCTAGAAATGCTCATCCTGAAGATGGAGTTGCACTAAATTCCTGTAGTCAGAGGAGGAGCCTGCAGTTGGCCCACAGCATAAACCACCGGTTGCCACAATCAGTTGCATGTAGTTGTCATAGAAGCCTCTGAAGTCAGCAGAGACTAGGCTGAAAACCTGGAAGCTGACTGGAGAGAAGCACAACAGTTCAAGTAATTAATGAGGGCTCTAGCATTTCAGGGTGAATAAGAAAGAGGTGCAGTTGAAGAAAAATGGCAGAGCCTCAAAACAGCATGTGTGAGGACTATAGAACAGATATGTGGCTGAGCCGGATATGGAAATAAAGTACATAAGGAAAGCTGTTGGCAGAATGTAGAAGTCCAGGAAGTCAGAAGTGCAGGAAAAAATGGGAGATAGAAAAGAATGACCAGGCTAGGAAGAACTACTGGTTGGCTAACAAAGAAGTTGCAATAGCAAAGAATAGGGCATCGGAGGCACTCTACCACCTTCTGGAAAGTGACTCAGTAAGTGGCACAAAGAAACTATATCAGGTTGCAAGGCAAAGACAAAGATAAAGAAGATAAACACCCTTCATAAGGGATACTAGCAACATCCTGCTCACCATTCTACAACAGGATGTCAAAGGCATGGAAGGAGTACTTCCAGCAGCTTCTGAATGAAGAAGACCCCACAGAAGCTGTACTGCCTCAGACACCGTCTACGATGATAGAAGAGAAGGAGCCCACCCTAGAAGAAGTAAGAAACAGCACTAAAGAAAGTGAAGTTAGGGAAAGCAGCTGGCTTAGATAAGGTCACAGCAAATATGATAATTATGCTGGGTGAGATTGGGGAGAAATGGCTGCTGAGGGTACTCATTGTGGAGAGAAAAACATATCCCAAGTGACTGGAGAATAAGCATACTAGTGGTGGTTTTCAAGAACAAAGGGGACATTCACAACTGGGGCAGTACAGAGGTATCAAACTGCTGTCATATTGCATGAAAGTAAGTTCTGGAGAGGGTGAGTAATGAATATGCAGAGTAGTAAAAGGTAAGATGGGAGATGAGCGGTTTGCGTTCAGATCAGGGTGCAGCACAACTGACCCGATGTTTGCAGTGCAACAGATAGTTGTGAAGAAGCTAGGGAAGAGGAGAGTCTAAATGGCCATTCCTAGACTTGGAGAAAGCATATGACAGGATCCCCAAGAAAGATGATTTAGGAAGTCCTAAGGTGGCTCAAAGTCCCAGAAACATTGATAGAATTAGTGCAGGTTATGTACAAGCTCCCAATGATGTAAGTACAAACAGTACTTGGTCTCTGAGGTGTTCCTAGTGGGAGTGGGTGTGGACCAGAATTCAGCTCTGAGCCCACTGCTGTTCATACTGGTGATGGACTACAATAGCAAACAGGCCAGAGGGGACAGATCAACAAGTTTGCTTTATCTAGAAGACGATGTGGTATTACAGGCAGACTCCTACCAAGAACTTCAGCAAATGATGGGAGAATGGAATGCAAAACTGAAGGCATATGGGATGAAACTGAGTAAAGCTAAGACAGTTGTAATGGCAGTAAATGGTGAAGTTCAGAAGAAGCTGAGAATTGAGACTGAAGGAAAAGTAGTGGAATAGGATAACAGCTTAAGGTATCTGGTAAGTGTGGTGAACGATAAGGGAAGTCTGAATTTGGAGGGCAAAGCTAGAATCAGAGGGGCTGTGACCAACTGACACTGTGTCAGGTGTAGTATATGACAGAAAAATGCCAATGAAGCTGAAAGGTAAGGTGCCCAAAACAGTGGTATGACCAGTTGTACTATATGGTACAGATACCTGGGCAGTAAAGGTAGAGCAGCTGAGGAAGCTAGAGGTGATGGAGATGAAGTGCCTGAGATGGGTGGTAGAGACACTGTGGGACAGGTAAAGAAATAAGGACATAAAAGAAGTCAAAGTAGTGTCAATTGCAGAAAAAGTTAGAAAACAGATTATGGTGCTTTGGACACTTGTGCAGAAAATGTAGTAGGTACTCTGGTGAAGGAGATTTGGGACAGACAAGAAGGCAAGAGGAAACAAGAGCATCCATCAAATAGATCGATGGATTCTGTGAGAGAGGACTTGCAACAGTCAGCCATGAGGTCAAAGAAGTCAGGTGAGGGACATTGAATAGACAGATGGTGACAGTTGTCACAACACCCTTACCCCATGTAGAAAAATGAGGAAAAGGGGGGTTGAAGATGATGATGAGGCTGCATAAAGAGGGATGATAACTTCCTTTTATATGCCTTTAGGTATATATTTTCAGACTACTGTTGTTACTTGGTTGTCATAGTTGAGTGAATTATCAAACCAGGTTCCAAGATATTGGACCACATTATTATTTTGGAGAGTGGTATTGACTGTACTGTACAATGAGGGAGAGAGCTGCTTGCCATGTGTAACAGTACTACACTTTTCTCACTTTCAGTTTTAACCCTTTTCCTTACACCACTTGTTTGAGGGTTAGTTCCTGCTGTAATGAGTGAGCATCAGAGAGAAATTTGAAAACGCCCCATTTTGCAGTATCCTCCGTGAAGTTCACCATAATTGCACATGAAGTGAATCAATCTCCATTTTTGTTAATGAAGCCTACACCTCCCACATGCCATTCCATGCATCCATTATTTTTTTAGATTATAAACATTCTGGTAGTAATTAGAACAATTAAAAAAAAAGTTTGATACCTGAAATGCCCATCGTCCTGATCTGAGCTATATTTTTTATTAAGCTATACATTTGAATTTGTAAACATATTGACCTTGACTCAGAAAATGTTCCTACTTTATGCTAAATGAACATGTGCAATGAGTAGTTACACACGGTGGTTGCAATTCAGAAAACCTAATTGTACAACGTACTGTACCCAAATAATGTGGTTGGCTTTATTTGCTAGTAATTGTATAATGAGGCACCATGTATAATAAAGGCAAAACAAGACTGCAAAGTGATTTGGAAATAATAAATTCTGTGCACCGATGCTGCACTCATCTAGGATTTGAACTCAATGTTCAGCGTACATCTCATAAATATACTTGGGTTACCTCAGCTGTTGTAAGTGTGTATCTGCAGGAGGCCCTCATTGTATCTGTTCTGCCTGACATTGCATGACATCATTCCTGGATGTGCTGGGTCATCTGACCTCACTAAACATGCCATGATTTGCACAACACCAGTGTAATGGACCTATACAATGAGGACAGGCTCATCATGCAGGAAGTTATGGAAATGTGATTTCAGCCCCATGGGAGTTGAGTAACTATCCCAATCTGTGGCTCTGTGTATATTATTTACTGGAAACTTTCAGTGACCCACTGGGCACACAGTTGGGATATGTCAGGCATCTGCCTCGAGTACTCCATTAGTTCCTTGATGCCATGCTTCAGCATGTGGAGGTCCATTTGTAGTTCCCATTTTGACCCAAAAGAGAGAGTAAACATTATGTGGGTGTTGTACAACAGCACTCATTTCCCTGTGGTGTTGGGGATCATGGACTGTACCCACACTGAGATAAAGATCCCACCAGGTGAACTAGGAAAGTAGTATGTTAACTACAAAGGGTAAAACCCCTTTAACTGCCAGATTGTCTGTAATGCACATGGTATCGTTTACAGTGTATGTGCAGGCCATATAGGCAGTTTTCATAACTCCCACATATTGCACATATGTGACGTTTATCAACATGTTTGCAAGGGGCAACTTCCCACAGGGGCACCCTGTGGATGATGTAATGCCGTAGAACTCTGGATCGTGACAACCATCAAAACTCCAGATAGTCAGACTATTCAGAGGTATAGCCATGTACTGTCATAAGCTCGTACCATTGTAAAGCATGTGCTTGAGCTGCTTCAAGTCACGCCTTTGCTGTGTGGATATATCCAATGGTGCCTTGCAGTATGATCCTGCCATATGTGCAACTTACTGATCATGTGTGCTATGCTACAGAGTGTTATAGTTTGGAAGCTGTTACAGCAGGGTAACTTCCTGCTGGACCAGCAGTTCCCGGTACCATAGGCAGTGGTAGCTGAGACAGATGAGCCCACAGCAGGAGATTACCATGACTGATAGAAGTGGGCACAGTATGCTGTGGCACCAGTAAAGAGACAATTGATTGCGCATAACTTCACACGTAACTGCACAAGAGTTAAGCAGATAAACTACAGTAAAGTGATGTATGCAAAAATACCAGACTCTGCTTGCCAATGCCATGCTGGCCATGAGTTGTAGGCAACCTAGGTAACAAAGTAAAATGGGCATGGCACAGTTATTTGCACAAGTGGACAAGGAAGTACAGGGAATCATGTTTTTAATAGGGAAGTGTTTGACAGAGGGAGTGCTGAGATGTAGCAAAAAAGTGTTTTTTTAGGTAGTGTGATAACTGGATTGGGAGTGGTTGATGTGGAGAAGAGCCAGAGTCCCTGGATGTGTGAGATGTGTTGGGGGTTGCTGTGGCACATGTGTGTTTGCAGGGACACAGAGTGCCAGCACATGGTGCACCACTGCAGCTCAGCCTCATTGCACGTCCAGGGAATGTGTGACAAAGTGCTGAGCTGCAGATCACAGCCATAAAAAATGACACTACCAGGAAATGCATTGGCTGTACCACAGCCTGGGGCAGTTGCTGATGTGCACAGTGACCATGACTGATGTCTTCTGAGGAATGTGCCAGCATGACGACGGCCATGGCCATAGGCATGCCCTCCCCTGGGTGTAGACACCTCCACAACCATTGTTGCTGTGAAAGAGCTAGCACTGCATGAGCAGAATTCTACTTGTTTGTGGCCATGTTGGCTATTAACTGTGCTTGTAGCATATAGCCAGCTGTGAGGACAGTACCCTCACCCCTTCCAGATAACCCAGTGAAGGCACTACATAGTCCAGAATGTTTTCCAGTCTGTCCAATATATTTTCCGTCTATTCAGTGAATCGCAAATATGGGACTTGAACTCCCGTAGGTCAGCATACACATCCTGAATATTCCTCACTATCTTGCCATGGCTGAAGTGGAACTAGCCTGTGCATCCGCAGTAGGCCCTGCACATGCACTAGGTTTCAGCTACTGACAGACCTCAGGGGAAGGGTGGTAATCATTTCCTTGGCTCATACCATAACCAAGTGTTGTGTGAGGACCTCCCTGGCCACAATTGCTGGGGACAGATTCTGACATCTGTCTACTGGGCGTCATCTCTCTTCCCTGAGCTTGTAGGGTCCCCATCAGCCTGTCCTCTGTCAGATATTTGTCTGTCATGAGTATCCACAGGCAGAGAAATTGTTTCTGTGCTTTGTGTAGGGGATTTGGTGGTAACACTCCGAGTCAGATACACACCTTGCACCCCCAATAGCTCATCCCAACTGTCTTTATCAGAATCTAAAAATCCTCCCATATCAGATGGGGCAGTTCCACAGTGCAGGTACTGGATTATGGTTCACCTGTGAATGCACCTAAGCAAAAAATATCCAGTGCAAGTATGACCCAGCACCACAACTAAACATGCAGCTAATATGTTTACAACTATATCCACACCTTGTGCATATGAGTGTGGAAGTTATATCCCTGATGTCGCTGTGTAACATAAATATGTCAGAATTAATGAGCATTGCACTGACTGCATATTCAGGAGTACTCACAACTATTGATGCTTTGAATTAAGAACAGATGCCTGGGAGTGTCTGCAGTTAAAACTCTCTGGGCCCTGTCCAGCTCTGCCTCAACGTCAAGCAGCACATTGTGAGACTCCATGGAGTTGGTGCTGTTGTTCAGCAAGGACAGGAACTCCTTTGTCTCCATAAGAGGTGGCTCAGTCATCAGCCCTCCACCAGTTGTCCTGTGTTCATATGCCATGGCTTCTCCTCGATAGGTGACAGCACATATTTTATCTATGGCCCAGAGATGGACTATGTCTTCATTATAGTTTTGATCACCTACTACATTTCAATATAGGCATAGCCATGGAAGGGCTGGTCATGTGACATGGTCATCTAAGAGTAGTCATACATGGAGACATAGGGCCTGTATTGCCATCTCATTTTCTATATCTGTAGATTTAGGCTTGCAGCTGGAAGTGGATGGACCACTAAATGCAACACTTTCCTTAGGGCCCTGTTTTTAGGCATTGCGCTCCTGATATGAAAAGTAGGGGATTTAATAGCCTTGTTCTTGAATGGGCCTAAAAATCGCCACAATAATTCTGTCCTAGTAGGCCATATATTATGCTTGAATTGTGCCTGATAGATGTGTACCCACAGTTTTTAAGTAATGTCCAGCGTGGTATGTGTGCAAAACACAAATCAATTACAGAAGTGTAACTGAACAGCACTTGTCCATTACAGTCTTATTTGTTAACCAGGTAAAAACCCACTGGACACAGTTCCTTTTCAGAGATGACCCTGGAGCAGTTGCTGGTTAAGTGATTTGCTGAGGATCACACAGTAGGCAAACAAGCGCTAAGGGAATCAAATCTTGTAACACAGGAACTACAATGCACACACACAACCTCTGCAGCAACTGCCAGTTAAACACACCACTCTTACTTAGGTTGTGCCTAATTACATATTTGCAAGGCACACAACAGTAAACTAGTAGTGAATATTAACTGGAATATGATCCCACAGGAGTGTCTTCTATCTGCTTTAACAACCTTGCATTCTACTACTTGCAGTACACTTGCAATATACCCCTTAAGACAGTTTTGGACAACACATCTTAAAAATTAGTGAAAACTTGACATTATAGTCAAAGATAGCATTCCACAACTGAATGAATTGTGTAAGAAGTAGCAGTGGCCTTATCTGACTCAGAAGGAATACTTAAACCAAAAGCAGGTTGCAGGTTTCAAATACGTTTCACAGTTGTTTTCTTACATAGAGTAATGACGCTCTGCTTCTCATCACACTTGTATCATGTAGCTTCATCCCAGGGGCATAAGAATTATTATATTTAGGGCTCATCTCATTGTTTTTGAATCTCTCAATTTATGTGATGAGCTCAAGTGGTAAACATGTAGACGTGCACATGCCTGCGCACCTGCATGCAGCACCACACATGCCCAGGCAACCAGCTATCTTAGAGTGGAGAGAATTGTCATCCCATAATTAACCATCTGAAGATGGAGTCACTACAGAACATGTACTCTCAGCAACATATTGAGGGATGGACTTCTACGCTTCACACCTAAAACTGCCATTGGAGCTATAGTAATAACATACCTATATTTCATTAGTTTGACATCCATCAACCAGATGAGATGCCCAACATTGCACGGAGGCAGAGACATGTGAGGACAGTTTGGGATGCCAGTTCTCTGCCATTTTCCCTGAGATGTCTCAAGACCACAGAGATGGTTGTGAGGAGGAGGCTAAACTTTTTCTCAACATCCTCCATATGCATTACAGCTGGAGGTTTTTGCAGGAGGGATGTACTCAGTCACAGTATAAGACTGGTGCCCGGAATAGTTTGGCACCAGAGGGAGGGTGGCCTAATGGTTAAGGCATTTGCCTTACAAACACAAGGTGCAGGGTTTGAATCTCACAAGGGATAATTGGCTAGGCTTAAAATGGCTCACAAGGGCAGTTAGCCTAAAACTGACAAAACTGACATTCATGACATTCAAGGCTGTCATCTATGCTACTGGCATCTCACACATGGGGGAGCAAGGTCATCACCACCACAGTGACACGAGTCAGTCCAGTCCTGATCTCGTTCAGCAATGGGAGGATGAAGTTAAGGTGCAATCACCACCACCACAGTACAACATCTCTTAACTTCCCAGATAACCTGCCATTGCATGTCACCATCCATTTTTTTACTTTGCCTTTTTATATCATGAACTTCTGCAGTGATTGAAAGGAATAGGCAAATTCCTAAGACCAGATCATAGTGCCTAAGAGAGCACTGGAGAGTGTACATGCTGTCATAAAAACATTTCTCTCTTCATTGTAAGAGTTGTACATAATTATTTTTATGCAGTAGTACCACATCTGTGTGTACTGGCATAGTTGAAGCGTAATGCTATGAATGTGTAGTGTTAGTATGCTTCTGCATACCTCCTCCTGCATAGGTAGACAAGTGCATCTCATGTTAAGTCTGGCTTCCCTGATATGAATTCACTGCTCCCCCCAAAGTTCTCTTGTGGAAAACTGCGTCTGTCATCACAGCAATGTCAGTGCACTGCTACATGGTCAGTATGTGTAAGATTCATAAGTAGCAGTTTGCTAGACATTTCACAATATGCAAAAATAGTATCTGTCCCTTGTCTGCACATGTGATGGACATGTTATTGTATGATCAGCTTGTGCATTTTTATTATAATCGAAACAGAAATTGCATCACTGACCAAAAGCAGAAGTTTGGCATCTTGATAAGTAGTTCCTGTCTAATATTCTGTATGTCAGACTACATGTGAGGATGGTATTTTGCTTACCCCCCCCCCCCCACACCTCTTATATTGAAACAAATAAGCAGATGAAATTGTTTGACTACTAATGTCTGTTATGCTTAATCGTAGCAGCATAATTGCCCCAGCCTCTTTCTTTTACTGGTATAAGCAGCAGCACAGCAACCTGCACCTACCTCACTAGCAAGACCTTTTGTCCCCCACAAGTGTCAGCAGAAGTGCTGACCTGCTGCTATCATCACCACCAGAAGCACCCAGTATGTCTAGTTACCAACCTGCTACTGCCTTCCCAACTTTTACCCTACCTACACCATCTTCATCAGGTAACTTTGTACCAGAGGTACAGTGTTCCAATCAATAGCAATGCAAGTGGAGGTGAAGGGAGAGGTAATAGACAGGAGGTTGGTTGTTTACATTGGCAGTATAGAGACCATGTTCCAGTGACTGAGTCTTGTCCTTGTTTACCTCGCCTTCTGAGACCCTGTGGTGTCAGTACCCATAGGTTCATAGGTTGATACTAGGCTATCTGCCCTAGGGCATTTATAAGCCTAGCCAGAGTGTGTTTGGCTTTCACCTCCCTTTTAGATTAGTTAAGGTCACAGAAGATAGCCCTTTTAAAGTTAGTTTACTGTGCCTCTGTCTAGCAAGGACATAGAAGAGATCCCAGGGGTGAACTTATGATCCCCCATCCACCCGTCAAGATTTCTCTTGAAAAGGGTCAGTGAGAGGCTCTGCCTAACATGGATTGGGATCCTGTTCCAGAGTGAGGGGAGCCTTTGGGATATGAATCTGCCCCTCCAGCATGTCTTATTTATTGCCGTGCTGAGGTTTAAGTCCCTGGAGCGTGTAGCTCTAAGGGATTTGGATTTCCTGAGGTGGAGCATGTCCATTCATTCTGGGTTGGACATGGTTTTATACATCAGGCATAGGATGCCTCTGAGTAGGCGGTAAGCAACTGAGTAGAGCTGGAGTTTCTTTAGCCGAACTGCATAGGGCATCTGTTTGAGGCCCTTGATGCTCTTGGTGAGGTACTTGTGGGGTCTCTCTAGTTGCTGCAGGTAAGGTACATCTCAAAGGGGGCATTGTATTCAGTTATGGGCCTGATGAGTTGAGGGGCACAATGACCTCTGTTGATCTAGATGTGAACCCTTTTGTGATAAGGTGAGCTATATAGAAGGTCTTTCTAACCACTTTGGCAACGTGATTGTCAAAGGAGAGATTACTATCTACTTGGATCCCCAAATCCCTAATTACTTCTTGCGTACTTAATGGATTTACCACCTATGTGGTAATTTGTGGGCACTTTGTTTTTCCCAAAGGGGATGACTATGCACTTTTTGGCATTTAGCTTGAGGCCATGGCTCTGGCACCAGGTATCCGTCTCTGTGAGACCTTTTTGGAGGATGCTTGTGTCAGCCGGAGAGTCAATTATGGCTCCCAGTTTGCAGTCATCTGCGAACTTGGTCAGCCGTAGTCCTCCCGTGTTAGCCTGTACCTCAGAGAAGTATATACCGAGCAAGAGAGGTCCCAGGGCTGAGCCTTGTGGGACGCCACTTGTAACTGGTTTTGAGGCTGACATGGCACCTGCAATTCTGACCATGTGGGTTCTATCCCTCGGCCAGTTTGCAACCCATCTTGTGACATAGGGGTTGATATTTAAGCTGGTGAGCTTATTTATGATGCCCGAGTGGGGTATTGTGTCAAAGGCTTTTGTGAGGTCCAGGTAGGCTGTGTGGACTACCTTCCCTTCATCTATGGCCTTAGTAACTGTTTCAAAGAAGTCAACTAGGTTTAAGAGGCAAGATCTGCCCTTAACAAAGCCGAATTGGGTAGGATCCAGTGTCTGGAGGTTCCCAATGTCTTTGTTTGAATTCCATGATGATACGCTCCATAGCTTTGCAGACCAGACTAGTCAGGCTTATGGGGCGATAGTTACCGGGGTCCGTTGTGGCACCACCTTTGTCTACCGGGACCACTGTTGCTGTACGCCATTCTTTGGGTACATATCCTGTAGTAAGGCTGAGATTGAACAGTGACTTTATGTGAGGGTTCAGTTATTCTTGGAGCTTGTGTAAGACGCAGCCGGGACACCGTCCGGTCCCATTGATGCTGTGTTTTTTGCTTTTGAGAGGGCAGCTTTCACCTGTGCATCTGTGATGTCAGGGAGGCTACATTCTGTTGGGATGGACATTTGCTCTTTTGGGGGTGAAGTGGGGGGGGGTTGCACTGACCAGTAATCTCCTACTTTGTCTAAGCTTGCAGAGACTGCATCTGTGAATACCCATTCCTATCTCCCAATTTGGTCTTCCATTCTGTTTAATCTTCATTTTCATCCCTGTGTGTTGTACAATCCTCCCTTCACCATTGTCTTTCCTCTGTCTGTTTTCTTCACCATTGTGTTCTCCTCCCCCATTACGTTACCCCACACTATTATGTATGCCATCCATTGCTACTTAATTTCCTCCTCTTACCCAATTCTTAGTTCCCTGGCTTCTTTCCCCAACTTTCCTTTCTCTGTAATAAAAACAAAATAAATAAACAAGAACACCTGTCCCACAGAAAAACTCATCTACCCATACCTCTCAACTTTTTAGATATTTGAATATTATTATTAAATAAAAAAATAAAATATAAAGTAATATTAAAATAAAATCAGTATGATATTAATGTTGGCAGTTAAGTCTAGCGCTGATTTTTGGCTGTTTCTCGTACAATTTATTTTTAGATTTGTCCAAGATTATTGAGCTAAGACTTTATTTTCCTACCCCACCTCTATCCTGCTCATTCCTTACTGGATCATCTTCTGCTCTGCCCACTGCTTTCTTCTCATTTTCATCTCTGTCCTATACTCCCATTTCCATTCTTTAATCTGGTCGTCAAAAGATGTATAAATACACCACACACATGCCCAAAAAAAGACTTGTAAAACAAAGGTAGGTTTTTGAAGTTGTATGTGGTGTGAAGAGTTGCAGAAAGCAACACAGATGGCCATAATTGTATAGCCAGTCCAGTCCATGTTTTACACTATAGATATTGGCATCAGTTACACAATGCAGATGCTCATCACCACACAGATATTGAAATAGGGTAAAGCAAATGCCTGTAGTCTAACTCCTTCCATGGCACAATTTAGTCATGAATTCATTTGTACAGTGAGTGCACTGGGTGGAGGTTTCTAGTCCCCTGAGGGTTTTATGCTGATCACTGTTGCAGTAACCTTAGCTGTACATGTTATATCCTGCCAAGGATATAACAGCCGGCCAGCTTCCAAAGCTTCAGGGCACCATTCACACACTCATACCATTAGGCAGCTTGGGTGGAGCTGCCTTAAAAATACAGGTTTGAGCTCGAAGTCCTTCAGAGCTTTACTGCTGCCAAAGAGAGGGCTCCTCTGCAAACTTTTGAGAGTCGATCGACGGCTTTATCTTTGCCCAGCAGATAAGTCCCTCTTGGGAGAAAAAACTTTCAATGTGGAAAAAACTTTATATACATGTATATATATATATATATATATATATATATATATATATATATATATATTTATATATGTGTGTGTGTGTGTGTGTGTATATATATATATATATATATATATATATATATATATTTATATTTAAATTTGCTTTCCTGATTATGAAAGTTTTGTGTTGTATTTGCTTTCCTGGTTATGAAAGTTGTTTGTGTCGTAACAGACTGTCACTAAACTTGACCTCTGAAGGGCTTGGTGCTCAAATCTGTACTTATAAACAGGAGAGCACTTTTTTTCCTGTCAGTTTAAAAGTAGTCAATGGTAGTTGAAAAACATTTTTCAGTTGAGAAGTTGTCTGTTTTACTTTTTGGGGCTAGCAATGGGTATTAGTGCTTTTTACCATGTTTTTGTGGGAAAAGAGCAACTTTTAATAGCTTTAATTTTTAACTGGTTTATGCTACTTGTTTACCTGAGAAAGAGGCTCCATTTCTGGCTCTACCATGAAAATAATTGCTGGTCCCATGGTGTTGTCTTCCTTTCAGCCTCAAAAAGAAAAAGTTAAGCAAGCAGCCTTTTCCACCACACCAGACTACCAATATGGCTCACCTGCTGGTGGGCGGCTCTGCTGTGGCCAAAGCTGGTTCAGCAGACCACTCATCTTTTACCAGGCATACCTCTGTTGTAGCAGCTATAGCCACAATAGGCGGGTTTAGCCACATTCTCTGGCTGTTGGGGTCCCCTCAGTGGGCAAGGGAGAGCCGCACTTATCGGTCCTGGGAGAAGGAACAGAGAAGGCTTCCCTGTTCAGTCAGAATATTGTGTCCATCTCTGGGGAAACTGCTGCTGCCGTTAAGAACTCTGTTAGCCCAATTTTTCATGTCAAAAAGAGACAGAAAACTAAGATGTTTCTGCTATTCCTTGAAGCTCTGTACACAGGAATAGTTAACTAGATTTGGCTCAAGGTCTAATTCAGACTATTGATCCTTCTTATAAAATTGTTTCTGGTAAAATAAAAAAAAGGATGCCTGTTTTCCTAAAAAGATTCAAGATTCTGAATCTAGAATGGAAGATGAAAGCACAGATGCAGTTTATTTTCTCCAGAGTTCTGATTCAGATTCAGGGGAGATCAGAGTATTGGATTCTCCTGGTGGGAACTTCTCTTTCTCTCAGACTATTTCCAGAATGTGCCAGTGTTTCTTAGTTGGTGAACACTGAAGTTTCTCATAGCTTTGCACTTGCAGTAAGTACCGTGTCCTCTAGCTTGTATAACTAGTGGAGTAGGAGTTCTAATTTTGACAAATGAAATGCAAAAAGCAGTGTGTCAAAAAGATGGCTCAAACAAGACTATCAAAAAACATAAAAAGCCATCCTGAGCAAGTAACTGACCCCACACGACTGTGCTACATTCAATACAAATGCCAGTAGTATCCAAAAAATCCAAAGCCAAGTAAAACTATTTATTAACATAAAACATACGAAAGGGTAAGCGCTTTCGTCTCAAGCTGTAAGAGACTTCATCAGAACGAATGCCACTAGTAACTGAATCCTTTATGTAATTATTCTAATTAGTAACAGATTAAGTTGGAAGCACTTAAAGGTACAAAGCATAAAAGACATGTAACAATTCTAAACAAGGTAAATCAAGCATGAAAATGGTACATCCTGTAATGAATATAAAACAAAATCAATTCTGACTTAAAAAACATTATATAAGAGAGAACGTATGTTCTGTTATGAATATTTAGAAAGTAAGAGCACGTTTTTTGAGAAGGGCGACAATAGTGCTGTTGTAGTTCATACCTGGGGGTAACATGGCATTTAATTATAGCTGCTAATATAGTTCTCTAATCTCCAGGTCTAGTTCCCAACAACCTCCTCTTATGTTGTCAACTACAATGTGCAAAATCCCAAATTTGAACCTACTAATACCTTTACAAACTAAACTATGCTTATAAGGGGCATTATTTGTATTGGCTTTATTAATAACATATAGATGTTCATAAATACACTTCCTAAGGCTACGTTCTGTTTTCCCTTTATAGTAATAACCGCATGTGGTACACAAGACCAAATAAGCAACACCCCTGGTACCACAATTGCCTTTTTTCAACATAATTTTGAAAAGTACTTGTAAATAAGCAACACCCCTGGTACCACAATTGCCTTTTTTCAACATAATTTTGAAAAGTACTTGTTCCAAAGCAACAGTCTGGATGTTCATCGTGTTTCACTGTTGCAGTCATGACTGTAGGGTTCTCCCCTGCCGGCAGGCAGTCCTCGTTCAGCCAGAATCCCAAAGTCTGGGTCCGGCGTCGGCTGTTCAACCAAGCTCCCTGACGTCAGAGCGCCAGGAGTACAAAGCTGACAGCCGACGCCATGTTCCCCAGTCTTTCATGCCGTGTGGTGATAGCAGTTCGCAAGTGCCGGTCGGCTGACTCCTGACAATCTTTTCTGAACAAACTTCAGTCCGAAGACTTTCTTCTCCTACTCAAAGCTAAGTACCCCATTGGGGAAACTTTTTTCTTGCTCCAGTCCGATGTCAGAAAAAGTTAATAATTGTATTTCATGTGGGAAGCAAATACCTCATAAGGATTTTCATTCTTACTGTATTCCTTGCTTAGGCCCTGACCACGACGTAGCTAGTTGTCGGTTTTGTGCTAGATTCAATCAACGTACAATTAAACGAAGGTACGATTTTGCATTTCATTACTTCAGTAGGCGTTTTAATTACAAAATGTCATTGGATACGGTTCCGGCTACCGGAGTTCACAAACGACGCAAGGACAAAGACAGGCCTCCGAGGTCCAAATCTGACTATATCGCACAAGCGGAGCCAGCTTGAGGTTCGGCCGTTGTCAGTGAGGCGCTTTTGCAGCCCCTGTCGTCGGCCATTTCGGAACCAATGGCCAAAACGGACTCCCACAAGGAGCCAACTAGGCCTTTGAATATTTCTATTGCAGGACCTTCGGACAATGCTCCTTCGGATGGGTCCGTAGCCGCTGTGCAGGTAACGGCTTCCGAAGTGGTTTTCAGGCCTACTCAGCTTCTAATAAAGGCAAAGACAAAGGCAAAGACTCCTTCCAAATCAAAGACTGCAACACAGGCCTCTTCTGAACCAGCTCCCATGTCACAGAAACAGTTACTTAAGATGGCGGAGGATTTACTTACTATGATTAGGGGTTCACATCCCCCTCCAGATAAAAGGCCAAGGCAGGAAGTTTATTATGACTCCTCTGATCAAGCTTCTGTTTCTTCAGTTTCTTCTTCTGACCAGGAATATTCTTTCCCTCCTTATGAGGATTCTGATGCTGAGGAATCCATTCCTTCAGCTTATCCCCCTGAGGATTTCTCTTTTGGAGAAACTTTGCATGAAATGAGGGAACATTTCCACTGGGAAGGACAGGAGTATTCGGAATCTAAGAAAAGACTAAGGGATTTTCTTCTTCTTCCCCAACATAGACCCCTAGCTATTCCTCCTATTTTGGATATTGTGGATGATGCTTTTTCGGAGGCTAACTTAACCCCTGACTCTCTTCCTCCTGCTCCTGTTAAGCCTGATAGATATTACAGGGTTCCTGATTCCCACCAGTTTTTATACAAGAACCCTACTGCTGACCCTGAAACCATTTCTCAGGGTCCTAAGGGAGTTAAGGCTACTTCTGCTAAAAACCCCATTCCCACTGAGAAGGATTCTAGATCTTTAGAAAGATGGGGCAAAAAAGTGTACACTTCTGCTACTTTATCTAGTAGGGATTTAAACTGTCAGTTTCATATACTGAAATACCAGCAATTTCTCTTGTCTGTTTTAAAACAAAAGCTTACTTCCATTTCTGCCTGTGCAGATGATAAGGAATTACATGACTTAATGCTTGCCACTGAACAAGTTGTGAAGCATGGTTTACACTGTGGATTTGATGCCTTGGAGGCTTCTTGTAGGGCTGCTGCCTCTGGCACAGTAATTAGAAGGCATGCATGGTTAAAGGAACAAAATTTGCCAGAACAAGTAAAAGCTAAATTATTGGATGCTCCTGTTCAGCATAATGTTTTGTTTGGATCAAAAGCTGAAGAGGTGATTAAAAAGATGGAGGACAAGGCGAAATCCATGCAAACAGTTAAAGATTTCTTACAAGTACAGCCACCCAGATTTAGCAGGAATTGGCCTACAAAAAATTGGTCCTTTCCCAATTCAGACAGGCCTCAGAGGGGTAGATACAGACGCTCCCGAGGAAGACTTCAAACACAAGCCTCTTCTAGACCAAGACAGTGGACTGCTTCCACCCCTAGGGGAGGAGAGGACAGGTCGCAAACTCATAGGAAACAGACTCAATGACTCCCTCTGTTGGGCTGCAGGAGCTTCTTGTCTGGAAGCCCCTCTCGGAGGAAAACTTTCTCTTTTTCACCAAAACTGGACTCATATTACCCAAGACAAGTGGGTTCTGGATGTGGTTTCAAGAGGTTACAAATTCCATTTTCATACCCTACCAAGGCCAAGCGGATGGCCAGATCTTCCAAAACATCAATGGACAGAGGCCTTAAACCAGGTGGAAGCTCTTTTGGCTATGAAAGCCGTAGAACTAGTTCCACTTTCAGAGATGGGACAAGGTTTTTACTCAAGGCTCTTTCTAGTCCCCAGGAAGCAAAATTCATGGAGACCCATTCTGGATCTGTCAGTCTTGAACACCTTTCTAGAGATTCCAAAATTCAAGATGCTTACTCTACAGCAGCTACTTCCAATGATGTCCAAAAATGCATGGATGGTAACTTTGGATTTAAAGGAGGCATATTTACACATTCCCATCAGGCAGAAACGCAGAAAATACATTAGGTTCAAGGCCGGATCGAGGCACTTTCAATTCTCTTTGCTGCCCTTTGGATTGTCTACTGCGCCCAGGGTCTTCACCAAATGCCTGGCTCCAGTAGTAGCTTACTGCAGAGTCAAGGGAATTCAAATTTACCCTTATCTGGACGACTGTCTTATTCAGGCAGACAGCAAGGAGGTCTTACTCCAGCATCTGCAGTTTGTTCAGGATCTCCTCAGGTTCCTGGGATTCACTGTAAACATAAAAAAGTCAAATTTGACACCCTCACAACAGATAATTTTTCTGGGCGCTTCTTTAAACACAACAACCCAGATGGCATTTCTGACATATGAAAAACAGTTTGAGCTGGCTTCAGCTTTCAAAACCTTGGCAACTTTAACTCAGCTATCTGCAAGGAGGTTCCTGCAGGCTTTGGGTTACATGGCCTCCTGCATCCTTCTCGTACCATATGCAAGACTACACATGAGGAAAATACAGTGTTACCTAAAAAGTGTATGGTCTCAGCATTGCCACAGTTTAGACATACTGATCTCCATCCTGCCTTGTCTTCAAAAGGAATTCCTTTGGTGGTCCAAGGCATGTACTCTAAACAAAGGAAACCCTTCTGTCTGCCTCCTGCCACTCGGATACTAACCACGGACACCTCGGATTATGCATGGGGAGCCCATTTTCAGGGCAACTGTCTGCAGGGCCTTTGAACATAGGATTAGAAGCACCTGCATATCAATTTAAAGGAAATGTTAGCCATTCAGAAAGCTCTAATGGCCTTCAGGAATCTTCTACAACCAGGACAACTACTGATACAGACAGGCAGCACCACAGTTATGTGGTACATAAACAAGCAAGGGGGATCTCATTCCTACCCCCTTTGCAGACTAGCCATGGATCTACGGAACACAGCTCTAGCTTGCAATCTGGACCTTCAAGCTCAGTTTCTACCAGGGAAGCAAAACTTCCTGGCAGACAGTCTGAGCAGATACCTTTCGGATCCACACGAGTGGATGCTGGACACCGAAATATTCAGGATGATAACAGCAGTCTGGGGATGTCCTCACGTAGACCTCTTTGCATCCCAGCTCAATCATCAACTACAGAATTTTTGCACCAGGACTTTCCATGAACAAGCTTGGAAGGTGGATGCACTATCATTCAGATGGAGAAACCTCTCGGGATATGCCTTTCCGCCTCTTCCTCTTCTTCCACGGTTATTATTAAAGATCAAACAGGACAAGCCCAAGATGATAATCTTGCTGGCCCCAAATTGGCCTTGACAGTTTTGGTACCCTACTCTGAAAAACCTATGTCTGGAGCCCCCTTGGGTTTTACCACAGACTCCGAACCTTCTGTCCCAACATCAGGGTCAGGTTCTACACTCCCATGTCAGAACTCTCAGCCTGGTGGCCTGGTTAATCCAGGGTCTTTGATTCCTTCTCTCCTACCCAAGCAGGTTATGGATGTCATTTTAGAAGCCAGATGTCCTAGCACTAGAAAATCTTATGCAGGAAAATGGAAAAGATTTTGTTCCTGGATGCAGGCTCAGGATTCTGATCCTCTTCTTCCTAACATTCCTTTGATTTTACTTTACCTGACAGATCTCTTACATAAGGGTCTCTCTTTCTCTTCCATTAAGATACATGCCTCTGCTATTTCCGCTCATTATAATACAGACCCTCCAATCTTTTCCCACCAGCTCATGAGACAGTTTCTTAGAGGAGCTTAGAACTTAAGACCTCCTAGATCTCCTCCCATTCCTGCTTGGGATCTCAACTATGTTTTGGAAAAGCTCGCCTTACCTCCTTTTGAGCCTGCTGCCTCTTCTGACATCAAGTTTTTTATCTTGGAAAACAGCCATCCTGTTAGCTCTGACCTCTGCCAGGAGAGTTTCAGAGTTGCAAGCTCTTATGGCTGTGGAACCTTATATTATTTTTCATCAAGACAAGGGTGTCTTTGAGGACTAATCCTACATTCATGCCTAAGGTGGATTCCAAAGTGGCTTTAAATCAAACTATCCACTTGCCAACTTTTTTCCCCACTCCTCAAAATAAAGGGGAAAGGATCTTAACATTCCATGGATGTACACAGACAACTACGTTTTTACCTGGACAAGAACCAAGGACATCAGAAAATCAGAGCAATTGTTTGTTTCTTATGCTTCAAGTTCCCAAGGTAAAGCCATTTCAAAACAGACCATTTCTAAATGGATTGCTCATGGAATCAGATTTTGTTATTCACACCATGGAAAGCAAATCCCAGGGAGTATACGGACTCATTCCACCAGAGCTGCTGTCACTTCAGCTGCCTTCCTCAGGGGAGTTCCTACCAAAGACATTTTGGAAGCTGCAACTTGGAGTTCAGTGCATACTTTTTCAAAGCACTACAATCTACCTCTCTACTCTAAGTCTAGGGCAGGCTTTGCTTCTGCAGTGTTGCAGGGCCTTTTAGCCACCCCTTCTACTTTATGACTACCTCCCTTTCATTCTGCTTTGGGATTCTACCCTACAGTCATGACTGCAACAGTGAAACACGATGAACATAGTACAGTTGTGTACACTTACCATAAATGTAGATGTTCGAGTGTCTTCACTGTTGCAGTCTGTTCCGCCCTCCTGTCCCTCTTATTTTTACTTTTGTGTGGTTCCTTTTTTCACCATTCTTCTGAGGTGTATTTGCAAAGGATATGGGACCTTACTCATTTTGGGACTCCTGACATCTGGGGCAAGAAAAACTGGAGAACATGGCGTCGGCTGTCAGCTTTGTACTCCTGGCGCTCTGACGTCAGGGAGCATGGTTGAACAGCCGACGCCGGACCCAGACTTTGGGATTCTGGCCGACCGAGGACTGCCTGCTGGCAGGGGAGAACCCTACAGTCATGACTGCAACAGTGAAGACACTCGAACATCTACATTTATGGTAAGTGTACACAACTGTACTTTCTCCATAATAAATGGGCACTATCAGCATGCCTCACATTTTGTTTCTTTCTCTGGTACCTGATGGTGTAATAACTCCTGTTCGAATAGCCATTTTAAGTTTTTACCTTTCTTTTAAACAAAACTGAGAACTTGTCCAATGTGTTCAAGAATATCAGGATTACTTTTAGAAATTATCCAATTTTTTGTTAGCATGTGTTTCACTTTCTGACTACCCATACCATATGGTAGTACCATACGGCTTTGGAAGTTTAATTTGCTTTTGTGTACTTTATCATGTGTAGCCGAACTGCTGTCATTTAAGAGGGGTTTGTATTCATTACCCCGTCCTGATTTTACTACTTGGACTATTGTCAAATAATCTTGGGGGTACCCTCTTTCTTTAAACATATCTATGATGATAATTACTTCCATTAAAAAGCTGTCCAAATCCAAGCTCATCCGAGCTACTCGTATCAAGTGTCCTTTAAAAATGTTTCTCTTCATATGTCCCGGGTGGTTATTCTTATAATCCAGGTAGTTGTTAGAGAAGGTTTTCTTTCTAAACATTTTGGAACCAAACCTTCTGTGGGTTTTATCTTTAAACAAAGTTATATCTAAAAAAATCTGTACTGTTTTCAAATTCAGTTCCTGTAAAAAGTAAAGTGTCATCAACACTATTTAGCTAACTCAAAAATACATCTATCTTGTTAGCAGACTTCCATAAAATGAAGACATTGCCAAGATGTCTGTAATAGGCTAGTTGGTCCTCCGGGAATTTTGAGCCAAAAACTTGATTTGAAGTTGTTAATCATCTTCCTATTCATCACTGATGGGTTCGGTTCCAAGCCCTTGGAACTGAGTCAGCCTAATACCAAGCTCGCGTACACCAAAAACTCTCGAGCTAAGCTGCTACCCACAATGCCCTTCTCCCAGTTACCTCAGATCTCGTTTGCCGCACAGTCATGTAGCGGCGTTTCACCGAGCTCTCCAGCCAAGTGTTGTATTTTTTTTGAAAATGTACTGTATTTTGTAAGTTTTTCTCCTAAAACCTCTTCTATATCTTATTATCTTAACAAGCTCTACCCACAGGTATCCTCCTCTTACCATTGTTGGTAAACGCCCTTCTTTACCCTTGTGGTATTCTTACTACCATTGTTGGTATTTTTCTCTTTTCCTTCCTTTCTCTATCCTTTTTTGTTTTTTTGAATCGATATATATGTTTGTCTGAAAAGAAAGGGACTTTGGGTTTTAAGCATTGCACTTCCTGCAGTGGGAAACTCCTCAATAGCGACCTGCATGATGATTGTATATATGTCTGGGGGTTTCCCACTTATCTGTGAAACCTCCCTGTCAGATTTGTGTCAGTTTGAGTCAGCGGATGCTGAATGAAAGAAAAAATAAACTTATTTTGAAAGGCCTGCTTTCTTTACCTTTTTCTGAGGCTCTTTCTGCATTGGAGGTCTCAACTCCGCCATCAAAGGACAAAAAAGTCCTCATTCTGACTCCTCTTCACTAGCTGATTATAAGGGCAAGCCTCATAAGCGTAAGGCCCACAAGTCTTCCACGGAGCACAAGATCACCTCCTTAGCTCCGACCACCTCGGTTCCAAGTTCTTCTCCATTGGTCTCTGCAGATATTTTGATGACTTCCACATCGGCACCGCCCTCTGCACTGACTGTTGTGGTTCCAAGTGTGATTTCAGCTCCAGCCTTATTGCCTGCTATTACCTCGGCACCAACGTCACCCATCTCCATTCCGAGATCGGTACCGACCACTTCTTTGGAGCCGATAATGACTTCCACGCCAGCTATTCCCTCGGCTCCGAGCCCTTTCTTGGCACCGATAGTACCCTCTTGTCTGTTTCGAAAATGGAATCCTCAGTGCCTACTTCTCCTACACCACGGACCCAGTACTCCCCATCTTTGGATCCATTTTCAGGGCAAGCCTTTAACCCCTTTTTGGACCGACCTGACTCCCCCTCAGGAGTGTCAGTAAGGTCCACCAGGAGTCTATCTGAATTGGATGTGGTGCGCCTGTTCGATCAGCTGCTGACAAGCCAGAGGGGGATTACAAATTTTCCTAAAACCCATCCCACTCCGGGCTTTGGGTCCATTGCCCCCATGACTCCATATATTCTCCTCCCTTGGACCCTCCCATAGCTCCAATGTTTTGGGGGGAATCCTCTCCTCAGTGCCGACAGTGACCTTCTGTGAGGCTCCGAGGCCCCTTTAGGTTTCAGTTCCTTCGGAACCACCCCTTCCTCAATCTTATGCTTGGGGGGGTACGGTTCCAGTTGTGATCCAGAGGTGACACCCGCCCCGGTTTTGCTTGAGGCTCTGTCCCTGGGAGTAGGCCATGCAGAGCGGGGTGTGACCCCGGTTCCGAGATTGTCTTCCTCGATTCCGGTATCCCATTCCTCTTCGGGCGGGCCTAGCCTGCCTTCTGGGTGATGGAGAGAGTGCTTGCTTCAGGAAGTGCTCCTCCTAAGTCGGACCTTCCCCCTGCTCCTTCTGAGCTGCAACTGTCACAGGCCACCTCCCCAGGACACCGAGAGTGCAAGCCTCAAGAAAACCCTGTACAGGGTAACCTCCTTTCTGAGTCTCCTTCAGACGCTCACAGTAAAGAACCACCTTGGAAACAGACGTGTAAGAGGAAACACTCCCTGGAGGAGTCCATCACTGAGGCTACAAACTACGATGATTGGGAAGGGTCCCTACGGTCACCCCCTGCCTGTCTCCTTTGGAGACATCCTGGAAATTTTGAGGCAGAGGGGTGACTGGAAGCCCTCCAACCCTTCCTCTGAGGAATCTGTATTCCTGCAGGCCTTCCACTCTTGGCCCTCTACTTCTTGGGTGACCCCCTCCCCTGCCGATGGGTTAGTCCAGCTCATCATGCAGCGGTCATGGAAAATTCAGGCCATTCCCCAGAGACCAGACAAGATACTTTCCCCTCCAGCGGAATGGCCCCATGGGTCTAGAGGCTTACCAGTAGATGTTATGGTGGTGGCAGCTGCCACAAAATAGAACCTTGCGGAGGAAGTTCCTACTGCCTATCCTCCCAACAGAGAGTCCTGGGTGGTGGACAGATTAGGGAAGCAAGTTTTTGGTTCAGCAACCTTTGCTGTCAGGTCTCTGAATTATTTGGGACATTTTACGAGGCTCCAAATAGATCTCATCTCTGAACTCTCTGGAACCCTCGCGGGTCAAGTTTCTGATGGGGCACGTGATAAAGTTGCTTCTCAACTTGCTACCCTAGAGTTGATCTCCAACTCATCCATGAGGTTGCTGTCCCAAGCAACTGAAGGGGCGGCTAGAGCTGCAGGTGCAGGTGTAGTTATGAGACGCCATGCCTGGATGGGCATTTGTGACCTTGTGGACTCAAGTCTTCCTTCTTGAACACCCCTATCGAACCGTCCACTTTGTTGAGTTCTAAAGTGACGGACACAGCTGGTTGCGAGCAGGACGTAAAAACCTTGTCTGCTGTTGGCCTACGTTTTTCCAAACCTCAGCGCTCTTTCTACAGGAACCAGAGGAGTGGAAAGATATGGCACAAAAAATCTCAAGGCCCTTTCCCTAGTGTATGTGGTGAGGATTCCCCCAGAGGCAGAGGGGGTTCCAAAAATGGAACATGCCCCTTTAGAGGCAGAGGGGGTCCCTGAAATCAGGGCTCCTGGGATTCTTTCTCTGGGCGACCTTATCAGCACTCCTGAAGCGCTGTCCGATTGCTTTCCTCTGGCAGCAGTCGGGGCTCGTTTTTCTCTGCACCAAGCTGCCTGGCACACTCTTACAAATGATCACTGGGTGCAGAGAATAATTTCCAGAGGTTATTACATCCCTCTAATCTCTTAACCTCCAAACCTCCAAAATGCCTTCCCAATGTTCCACCCAGTCAAAGGGAAGAAGCAGCTTCAGAAATAAGGAAGCTGTGTCAAAAACGAGTCATCCATCAGGTCCCCTCAGACCAGTGCGGATCCGGTTTCTACTCAAGATTATTTTTGGTGCCAAAAAAGACCGGGGACTGGAGACCCATTTTGGATCTCAGTCAACTAAAATCAGTAGTTCAGACCAAATTCCGCATGGTCATGATTACAATCCATTCTCCCATTTCTTGGGCAGGGTGTGTGGATGTGCTCGATAGATCTCCGGGATGCGTATTACCACATCAAAATGGGCAAGCGCTCCAGGAGTGTCCTTCACTTCTGACTGGGAGCCAATCATTACCAATTCAGAACCCCGCCGTTCGGTCTCTCGACAGCCCCCAGTGTGTTCACAAAATGCCTAGCAGTGTTAACAGCTCATCTGAGACTTCAGGGATTCCAGGTGTTTCCATATCTAGATGATTGGCTCCCCTCCGTCCCCACCAATCGCCTACTGGTCATGTCCCTCCGCTACACTCTGGCACTGGTGGAGTTTCTATGCCTCACAAGACACTGGGAAAAATCCAACCTTCACCCTATCCAACAACTGGAATTTATAGGAGCAGTATTCAATACTCAAGTCAAGTCTCTCTCCCTCCTCACAGACTTCCGAAATTAAAAGTACAAGTGTTGCTCTGTAGAAGGAAGGTGTCTGAAAGGGAAGTTCTACAGGCTTTGGGGTCTATGGTAGCAGTCATCCTGATTGTCCCCCTGGCAAGATTGCATATGAGACTGTTACATATGTCTCCTTTTGTCCCAGTGGGTATCCAGTCTCCATCGTCTAAACTCAGATCCTTATCACCAATTCCTGCAAACAAGATCTCCTCTGGTGGATGAGAACAGACAAAAATCTTTGGTGCCGCCCCTTCCAGACTCCCCAACGCCACAGTGACCATGGATGTTTCCCTGATAGGGTGGGGGGCCACTTCCAGGGAAAGACGGTCCAAAGCACGTGGTCCAGCTTGGAAGTCAACTTGCATATCAACATACTGGAGTTCAGAGTGGTGCTGTTAGCATTGCAGGCACTTCATCCGCTCCTCCTGTTGGGAATGATTGCAATCCAGTCGGACAATATGTCTGTCACATAAACAAGGAAGGACCAAATCCTACCCCCTATGTCACAAGGCCATGAGAATTTGGCATTGGGCGATAGCTTCCAACCACTTTCTTATTGCAACGCATATCCCGGGGAGCTCCAAAGTGATTGCAGACAGGCTGAGCAGATGCATCCTCTGTCCACACGAGTGGTCAGTCAACCCGAACGTGATGGCAGAAATCTTCAGCCATTGGGGCCAGCCTTGCTGTGATCGTTTTGCTTCCCCTTCAAACAAAAAATGCAGCAGCTACTTTGCCCTCTTTCCTCCAGACGGGGAATCACCGAGAGATGTTTTAATGCACGATTGGCCCGCGGTCTCCTCTGTGCTTATCCTCCAATACCTTTGATACCCCTATTTCTAAAGAAAGCAATCTGGTTGAGATGCAAAATAATCTTCATTGCCCCTTTCTGGTAAGTGTGGTTTCCCTTCCTCCAACCTCACCTGTTACAACCTCTTTGGATCCTGGACACTCGTCAGGGCCTGATATCTCACTCACAAGGGCTGACTCCCCTAAATCTGTCCATTCTCAAGCTGACAGGTGGTTTCTCCACTTCTGTTAATCGCCAGGCAGGAAACCCTCTCCTCACCTGTTTGCGATATTATTCTGGCCTCCCATAAACCATCCACCAGAAAACTCTACAGAGATAAGTGGAAAAGATTTGCTATCTGGTCTGATAATCAGATGCTAGATCCTTTTTCAACTCTTAGGGTCATCAGCTTCTACTATTCGAGTCCATTTAGCAGCTATTTCCAATTTCCACAACAGTTCGGATGGGGTCCCTCTCATCTCCACCTGACTTTGCAAGACCTTTCTCAAGGGAGTTTTCCATAGCAGACCTCCTATCAGGCAACCTGTAGAGACATGGAATCTCTCTTGGGTTCTACAGTCTCTCTCTACCCCCCTTTGAGCCTGCTGTGACATATGAACTAAAATTCCTGTCATGGAAATCTTTGTTTTTGGTAGCGGTCACATCAGCCAGACAGATATCTGAGTTACAAGTCTTATGCATCAAGAGCCCGTATCTAATCTTCCATAAGGACAGAGTATCCCTTCATACTAACCCATCCTTTCTCCCCAAAGTGGTTTCCGACTTCTCTATTAACCAGTCCATTGAGCTCCCTGGGTTTTTCCCAAATTATTCCAACAAGGGAGAATACTGCCTACATTCATTGGACATACATAGACAACTACGTTTCTACTTGAACAGGACTAAGTCCTTCCGCAAGTCAGACCAACTTTTCATTTCCTTTTCTGGCCCAAGAATGGGATGTGCTGTATCAAAAGTTACTTTATCAAAATGGCTCAGAGATTGCATTACTTTTTCATACTCCCTTGCGAATGAATGTAAACCTGTTCCAATCAAAGCTCATTCAACTAGGGCCATCGTAACTTCGGTTGGCTTTCACTCCAGGGCTTCCATGGATAACATTTGTGCAGCAGCCATTTGGGCTAAACCCCATACCTTCATCAAACATTACAAATTGGATTTGGTCTCCAGGGGAAGAGCGGCCTTTGGATCAGTGGTTCTCAGGAATGTTCTTCCATAAGAGCCACCCAGGTTCTCCAAGTAGCTTGGTATTCTGTCCCATCAGTGATGAATAGGAAGAATATTAACAACTTCAGATAAAGAAGTTATGTCTTACCATAACATTCCATCCGAGTTGTTGATCTTCCAGTCATCACTCCCTCCCACCGTCCCCCACCAAAGGCTCCTAGTGGATCTTCTGGGTCCTTGGATGTTTCAGGGTTTCTGCACAGAAATGGCCTCTGTTTTTCTTCTGTATGTCGCATGCAAACTCAATCTGAGATAACTAGAAGAAGGGCATTGTGGGTAGCAGCTTAGCTCTAGGGTTTTTGGTGTACAGGAGCTTGGTATTAGGCAGACTCTGTTCCGAGGGCTTGGAACCGAACCCATCCGTGATGACTGGAAGATCAACAACTCGGATGGAACGTTATGGTATGACATAACTTTTTTTTCTCCCACATATATAGGACTAAGTTGGCCTATATGGGTGCGCAGCTCTCACCCATAGCTACCCCTCAAAAAAGTGCTCCTACTTTTTAAATATTCATAACAGAACATACATTCTCTCTTATATAATATTTTTTAAGTCAGAATTGATTTTGTTCATGCTTGATTTACCTTGTTTAGAATTGTTACATGTCTTTTATGCTTTGTACCTTTAAGTGCTTCCATACTTAATCTGTTACTAATTAGAATTTATTTATTTATTTATTTATTTTTCATTTGTTGACCGGGTTAGTATAACTGGATAAATGTCCATTTTCAGTAGAGGCTCGAGGAGAAAAGCTCCGAGACAAAAATTTTATACATACATAGAGTCCATAAAAACAGAGGTAAAACACAAACAAATTACATAAGTATAGCAACAGCTTAGCAAAACTTTTAAAAATCTGTTTTAGGTTACACATAGAAGACAGATTGTTATATTACAGTTGTATTAAGAAAGAAAATAACAAAAAGCATTTACTGTACATGAGTTTCCTCAGGACCGCATGGTAGTCAAAAAGCTGTCAGACAAATAAAATTTCTGATTCAAGGACAGTGTGGAGCATAGAGAAAATATCATAAAAAGTTTTTAGTTGAGAAGTGATTAGACAAATCAGATAATTAGTATCAGTCAGGATTAGAGCAGGGGCAGAGCCATTGGTTTTTAATGAGTATTTTCAAGTGTTTCTTGAAAAGGTTGGTGGAAGTCAGGGATGTTATTTCTCTTGGAAGTTTGTTCCAAATATTGCCAACAGCATTTGAGAACAGGCAGTCCCCGGATTTGTTGTTGGATTTTATGGTGGCTACTTGTAGCTTTTTTTGCGGATCTTAGGGTTGGTACATTTTTATAGGAATTAGAGGTTAGAGTATGGGAGTATTTGTAGGATGATGTATGATCTTGTGGATTAAAATGAGTTGCTGGAAAAGTATTTCATTGTGAACTTCCAGCTATCCTAGATGTTTAAGATTATGGCAATGGTGGGTACGAAAGGGGGCAACCGTGGCAAATTTGGCCATGTGGTTGTAGGAGGTTGCTAGTTTATTCAGGTTGCTTTTGGATAAGTTAGTATAGATAGGGGAGGCATAGAGAAGGGTTGAAATTAGGTGGGTCTGAGTAATGGAAATCTTAGCTGAGGCTGTGAGAAAGGGCTTGATTTTATAAAGGAATCCAAGTTTTCTATTAACTGATAGTTGCATTTATGTGTGTGTTAAAATTGAGATTGCTGTCAATAGTTACACCCAGGAGTTTGGTGGTGATATCGGGAGCAATTTCTGTGCCATTATTTGATGTAATTATGAGATTTATAGGGGGGGGGGGTTTCTGTGTAAGAGTAAAAAGTAATAACTTAGTTTTTTTTCGGTTAAGGAGGAGACATCTTTGATGGAACCAGTTTTCTACTTGGGTAAAGACTGTTTGTGTATTGGATTGTAGTTCTCCTGGGGAAGATGCGGCACATATCAGAGTTGAATCATTGGCATAGTGTACGCGCACGTAGCTTGGGGAAGGGAAGTTTTCAGATCATTAATGAAAATAGTAAAAAGGAGTGGTCCAAGAATTGATCCTTGTGGAACTCCAAGGGTGACTGGAAGCTGAGAGGATAGTTCATTGTCCCACAGGACTGCTTGTTTTCGGTTTTCCAGATAGGATTGGAACCATTGTACTAATTTAGAATCAAGAGAAAGCGATTTAAGTATCCCTGTCAATAGTTGGTGGTTAACCATATCATAGGCCTTTGAGAGGTCTATGAAAAGGGCAGAAGATAGCTGGTTAGTATTCCTATTTTTATTAATACAGTCTGTAAAGGATAGAAGAGCAGTTGTAGTACTATGGTAAGGTCTGAAACCATGTTGATAGTCCACTAGTAGCTCATTTTGGAGGAGATGATGCAGTAACTGACGGTGGATACATCTCTCCATAATTTTAGCTAGAGAGAGAAGGGCTATGGGGAGGAAGTTTGATAAGTCATTGGAGGTACCACCCTTATGCAAAGGGATAATATGTGAGACTTTCCAGATGGATGGGACGTAGGATTCCGAAATGGTTCTGTTTATTAAGATAGAAATAGGCTAGGCAAGAACACCAGCTGTAATTTGCAGGTATTCAGCTGGGAGGAGGTCAGCTGATGGTGTACCTGGTTTAAGTTTGAGAAGTAGGGAGTGTATGAGAGATGTTGGAACAGGCTGGAGGTTGTGTCTAGGACAAGTTGGGTAGTGAGGATAGTTTGGAGATGGTAACAGGCGGTAAGGTATTAGCTAGTGATTGAACTGTTTCAGAGAAAAATTTATTAAAGGTGTCAGCAATTTGGTTAGGAGAAGTTTAAGTTAAGTTTGAAGGGGGGTGGGTGTTTTGGACTGACCTGGGTGGAGTAGTTTATTAATTCCTGACCAGAACTTTTGTGGGTTTTGCTGTTGGGTCTGTTGGAGTTTGAGGTAGTAGTTCTTTTTGTCAAGGAATATAGATTTTTTTGTAGTATTACAAAGTTTTCTAAAGTTAAGGTGGTCAGTTGGGTTTTTAGTTTTTCTCCATTTGGACCAGAGTTTATTTCTTAGTCGAATGTTAAGCCTGGTGTCTTTGGAGAGCCTGGGAGCTGGTTTGTTTTTAATTCTAACAGTGCAGGTGGGAGCATGGTGGTCTAGGATTTTCAAAAAAAATTTTGTTAAAGAAAGAAACTGCATTGTCAAGAGCTAGGTATTTTAGGGGTGACCAATTGCAGGCTTTGAGCTCAGCTTGGAAGTTATATGGGTTGAAGTCTATCTTGTTTCTGGTAGTTCTAAATGCTGGTTGATTGTGAAAGTGGGTCTTTTGCATAGTAATGAAAGTAGGAGAATGGTCACTTATGTCATCTAGGAGTATACCTGTTTTATAGGTATGGGGATTTCTATTAATTAGTATCCAATCTAAATTAGTTTGTTTCTTGCTAGGTTTGTGGGTTCTGGTAGGGAAGGTAATGGTTTTCTGGAAGCCAAAGAGGTTGATATGAGTAGTTGGATTGGGAATGGTACATCCATTCCAATCAATATTGAAGTCACCAATGAGTATGGTTTCTTGTGGTAGGGACATGGAAAGCCAGCTAAGGGTATTTTCAAGAGTACTGATGTTATTACCTGGGGGGATATATGAGCAAATAATATCTATAGCTTTTTTGTATTAATTTGGAGCTTAGAGGTTAGAATTTCAGCATTATTAGGTGGTGGTGGATGGGTATCTAGTGCTGTAACCTTCAATTCATATTTGAAGAAAATTGCTACCCCACCACCCTTTTTATTTAAATGGTCATGTCTGAGAATGTTATAGCCTGGTGGGACAATATCATTCTCTTTAGTTGTGGGTTTAAGCCAAGTTTCAGAAAGGCATAATATGTCAAAGGAATAGGTGTCTAATAGTGCATGTAGCTGGGTTATTTTATTATTTACACTGCGTATATTGAGTTGACCTATAAGTAGAGAGTCTGGGCTTTTTGAGTGTGAGAGAGGAGTAGAAATTTTTGCTCAAGTATTAAGGGTGGTATAGTTAGGACCCGGGTTTGGATGGATGTCACCATGTAATAATAATCAATTTTGAGGGTTAAATGATAGTTTGATAAGTTTACAGAGAGAAGGGTCTGCTTTTCCTCAATTGATGATATTTAATATGGAATAGTTTATGAAACTGTGGAAGAAGGTAAGATGAAAATGATGTTATGTTACTGGGAGTTAGAGAGGTTATAGGAGTGATGGGCTTGTTTGTCTTAGGGGGTGTTAAAATTTAGCAAAGGTTAGGGATTCATAACAAATTAGGTCATGAGATATCAATAGGTTAGCCCTGTGGATAGGAGAAGGATGTTAAGATGTGTTGACCAGCAGTGGCTATACATAGTGAGGGGTGTAGGGAAGAGGAGGTTAAGATAGTTGGCCGAATTGAAAAACAGTTGAGTGGTGGGGTGAGAGAGGGACAGTTATCTGTTGAACAGTTTGGGTTAAAAAAAAAAATGCGCCAAAAATTGTAAACTGATAAGAGCAACGTAGGTGGTTGGTTGTCTAGTGTTAGGGGTGTGGCTAGGGAAGTATAAGGTCAGGTGTATTGGGGTGGGTGGGATTTGTAAACTGATTAGAGCAATGTAGGTGGTTGGTTGTCTAGTGTTAGGGGTGTGGGTAGGGAAGTATAAGGCCAGGTGTATTGGGGTGGGTGGGATTTGTAAACTGGTAAGAGCAATGTAGGTGGTTGGTTGTCTAGTGTTAGGGGTGTGTCTAGGGAAGTATAAGGTCAGGTGTATTGGGGTGGGTGGGATTTGGGGGTAGGGTATGGGAGCGGAGTGAGCCCACAGGGCGAACAGAGCGGGTAGACCCAAAGAAAGAAAGTCAGCAGGACAGTTTGTTTTTTTTTTTTTTTGTTTTTTTTTTTGTTAGTGTTAAAAAAAAAAAACAATCTGTAAGGCGAAGGTAAGTACAGAGGGTGAATCAGGCTGGTTAGAGGTGTGCTTACAGGACTGTTTTGGGGGATAGGATGAAAGTCAGAGGTAGGTAGCACTAATTAGCAAGCAGTTTGAGAAAAAAGAGGGTGAAAAAAGGAAGATGTTATGGTGAGAGAATTTGGAGAGGAGAGATTATAGGTGGGTAAAGACTGCTATCTAGTGGCCAAAATAATGTGGGGTGAGGAAATTACTCTACAGGTTAGAAAGGTAAAGGAAAAGATGAGATGGGATGAGGTAGATCTAGGGGGTTTGGCTGCAGGCTTCACAGGCCGGAGTCCTATCCTAGCTTCTAGTAAGTGTTGGAGTAAAGTTACAGTTAAATTAAATTAGAATTAGTTCCATATAACATACTTTCTTGAAATTCCTTTCCTGTCACTTCGGGGAGACTTTCCTGTTTGAGAAGTAAGTCTTTCTGGGAGAAAAATAGATATTGTGACTGTTCTTGATTGAACAGTCACAACAGAATAATTATATAAATGATTCAGTTGCTAGTGGCATTTGTTCTTATGAAGTCTCTTACAGCTTGAGATGAAAGCGCTTAACCTTTCGTATGTTTTATGTTCATAAATACTTTTACTTGGTTTTGGATTTTGGATTTTTTGGATACTACTGGCATTTGTATTGGATGTAGCACAGTCATGTTGGGTCAGTTACTTGCTCAGGATGGCTTTTTTGGAGTTCTAATCTCACTGCAGTCAACTGGTGTGTGTGTGTGTGTGTGTGTGTGTGTGTGTGTGTCTGTGTGTGTGTGTGTCTGTGTGTGTGTGTGTCTGTGTGTGTGTGTCTGTGTGTCTGTGTGTCTGTGTGTCTGTGTGTCTGTGTGTCTGTGTGTCTGTGTGTCTGTGTGTCTGTGTGTCTGTGTGTCTGTGTGTCTGTGTGTGTGTGTGTGTGTCTGTGTGTGTGTGTCTGTGTGTGTGTGTCTGTGTGTCTGTGTGTGTGTGTGTGTGTGTGTGTGTGTGTCTGTGTGTGTGTGTCTGTGTGTGTGTGTCTGTGTGTGTGTGTGTGTCTGTGTGTGCGTAGTCAGAAGCACGAGTCTATATCCTGCTGTATGTAATCCAGTCTCATGGAGGACATAAATTTGGACTGGCAGGTGGAGCAGTGGATTATAGCTTCAAATGCTTAATTAACATATTCCTGTAGTAAAAGGTGTAGGATTTAACTCTTTCAGCCTCCATTTGTTCCACTGTATTCAGCATTCATCAGACCTAGCATTAAGTACAGTGCCCCCTTTGGTATGTACAGTGGAGATAAAAACTGTACACAGCCCTGTTAAAATGCCAGGTTTTGTGATATAAAAAAAATGAGACCACAATAAATAATTTCAAAACTTTTCCCACCTTTAATGTGTCCCATAACCTGTACAGTTCAATTGAAAAACAAACAAATCTGTTGAGGGAAAAATATAAAAAATAAAAAACATACAATAAGCTGGTTGCATACGTGTGCACACCCGTAAACTAATACTAATACAGACCCCCCCCATCCATTTAACATATGTTGTCTCAGGGAGTGATAGAGCCAGTTCCTCCTTCCTAGTTTTGGAAGGGTTTTTATTCAAGGATGTTTTTTGTGTCAGATAAAGAAAATGCTTGGAGATAAGTTCTGAGTCTTTCTTTCCTAAACCAATTTGTGATGGTGCCAAGATTCAGAATACTGTCACTTCACAGTCTGTTACCCCTTCTTCCCCATTTATGTTTCCTACTCCCTATGCATTTTGCTGGAGGAGCTCTGATGAATCCTAGACATTCAAGGTTCCTCTCTTGGCTCTCGACGTTCCTCTGGGGGTCCTTCTTGACGTTTCCGTGGAAGATTCAAGGATTTTACTTTGGATGGTCCAGCTGCAATAAAAGGAATTTTAATGCTCAGAATGGTGGTATAAAAACACAAATGTACTCTGTTCTTGTTCTTCAAGTTCTTTATTGGTAGATGAGCGCTGCTTAGTAGGGTATACAGATAGGCAAGCTGGGTTTATATCCTTGGGTTAAAGGGTGTTTCCAAGTCAATTACTGCCCAGTTAGCTTGATGTTTCCTGGAAGATTCAAAGATTTTTCTTTGGATGCTCCAGCTGCGATAAAAGGAATTTTAATGTTCAGAATGGTGTGATAAAAACACACATACAAAGAGAGGATCCTTGGACTGCCAGGATTCATCTGAGCTCCTCCAGCAAAATGCATAGCGAGTAGGTAAACAGTTTTGTTTTTCCCTGTTGACTAAGTTCACTAAGGCACCTGTGCTCACTTCCTTCTGCAATACCTTACTTAATGTTCCATTTATGTTTCCTGGTAAGAGTAGATTTAAATGATGCTCATCACATCCCTATTCGTCTAAACTTCAGACGTTTCTAAGAGTCTTGTGTGTCTGGATCACATTATCAGTTATCTGCCTTACACTTTGGAAAATCCATTGCACCAAGAGTGTTCACAAAGTGTCTAGCTTCAGTTATAGCTCATTGCTGGCTACAGGGTATTCACATTTTTTCCATTTTTACACAATATGCATCTTTTTGGAGTCATAGTGTCAGGAATCTCTCATTTGAGTGACAAATCTCATACACAAGCTAAGATTCCAAGAAAACATTAAACATTCTTCTTTGGTTTCATCACACAGTATTCTGTTCCTGGTGTGTCAAAGAGCTTTTCTTCTGCAGGAAAAAAAAGTTCTATACCTAAATCTTTTTCTAGGGTTTTCCACTCCAACTTCAGTTTCTGCAAGGGAGTACTTCAGGGTTTTGGGTCTCATGAGATCTACGATTCTCATGATACCTCTAGCAAGACTCAACATGAGAAAGATATAATGGTATCTGTTGTCTCTTTGGTCCCAGCACCAACACCCATTATCTTTTCAAATCTCACTTCTGTGGTTTGTCAAAAGAGAAATCACTTGGTTGAGACAGCAAATTTCCCTAAATCTAGATCCCCTACTCCAAAGCTCCTCAGACTTTGCTTGGGGATCAAAGTTCCATGAGGGATAGAAGTGCAAGGTGTTTGGGACACCAAGGACAGATGTAGCACATAAATATATGAGAGTTGCTTGCTGTGGTTAATGCAATTAACTCTGAGAGTCATCTTTGGTTCCCTGGACCTCTTCAAATTGTTATAGGCAACACTGTTTTCATGTAATACAGCCACAGGTAAGGGAGATCCAGGTCTTACCTTCTTTGCAAACTAGTCGTGTTAGTTTAGGATGTAACTTTACAGCACAATCTCACTCTACAGGCATCCTCTCCCCTCTGTTTAGAGCAAACTTGTGTGGCAGACAAGCTTAACAGTACAAAGGCAGACCTTCACAAATGGAAACTAGATCACGTATCTTCCAAGATTTGACCCATCTTTGGTGAGTTCCTCAAGTAGACATTGCATCTTCTTGAACAATCTGCTGGCAAATTATGCTCCACCACACCATGCAATAAGGCCTGGAAGACGGATACCTTTTCCTTTTCTTTGACAGGAATGTTCTTGTATGCTTTTCCATCCTTTCCATTAATATCTAGGGTGCTTCTGAAAATTTGGAATGAATCCCCCAGGATCATTGTGGTGACTCCTTTCTGGCCTAGACAGCAGTGGTTCTGCCTTCTTTTGGAAATGGCCAAGGGCAGTTACCACAAGCTACCTCACATAGTGGAGCTATATTCGAAAATCCTACATTAGTAGATGGAAAAGGCTTGCTGGTTGCTGCCAACAACATAATTGGCACCCATTTAGGCCTAGTGTTTCTCTGGTTTTATAATACTTGTATGATTTTCCTGTAGCCTGTCTTAGACCTTTAAAAAGGTTCATTTGTTGGCCATTTCAGAAGGTATCCCCATGGATCATACTCTTTCAAGGCAGTCCCATGCTAAAATGTTTTTGAAAGGGTTATTGTATGAGACATCCTAGAAAACCAGTGGCTCTTCCTTGGGATCTTATTTTTGTTAGAGAAGTTAAGACTTGCTCCATTTGAACTAACTCATCAGGCTGACTTGCAATTCTGTTTTACTGATTGCCTGACTTCTACAAGAAGAATATATGACTTGCAAGCACTTATGGTGAATCAACCTTGTTTCATTTTCCACGGAGACCAGCTTTCTTTGAGAACTAATCCTCCTATGCCTAAAATGGTATCCAAGTTTACTTTTAGCCAGACTGTCCATCTCCCTGTTTTCTTTCCTTAACCTAAAATGAGAAAGAAGGTGTATTTCATACCTTGGATGTCCACAGACAGCTGTGGTACTGTCTTCACCAAACAAAATCTCTTAAATCTCCAGATCAGTTGTTCATTTCTTATGAAGGGAAGAAGGGACAAACTGTGTTAAAAACAGACCTTTTTGAAATGGATGTCTCAGGCTGTTAATCTGACCACCACATAACTATTCCAGGCAGGATCAAGGCCCCCACTCTACCAGGGCCTTGGCTTCTTGAATGGCTTTTTTAAAGGGTTGGATTCTAGAAGTATTAGGTCTTCTGTACATTCTTTTACAAAGCACTACAAGCTTACTTCCAAAGCACTACAAGCTTACTTCCTTCTAGTTCTAGATTAGGTCTTGCTAACACCATTCTCCAGGAGCTGCTTGAACCTTCATCTTCCACCTCCCAAATGTATTATGCTAGGGTTGTCTACTGGTATAACTAAGGCATTATCAAAATGATGAACATAGTACAGTTGTGTGAGTAAACTTACCATAACAGTAGATGTTTGAATGATCACTGCTGCAATTGCTGCTCCCTCCCTCCATCCTCCTTTTTATTTGATTATGCAAGGAATATATAAATGTCTATATTTTTTACTCCTAGCTATGTCCTCTCAGTACTCAGCCTCCCTGTTTCAGCTGGCATGAAAGCTGTGAAGGGCGTGGTACTCAAACCATTTTTTTAGGCAGCGCAGCTCTAGCTGCCTAACAGTTTGAGAGCATTGAAGTTGTCCTGAAGCTTTGGCAGTTGACCGGCTGTATGTTCTTGGCAGAGTACAACTCTTATAGCTAAGGGTACTGCAGCAGTGATCATTTGAACATCTACTGTTTTGGTACTTTTACTTGGAGAACTGTACTTCAGTTTTTAGTCTGCAGATGTGTTAAATTGCCCTGAAATGTGTATCTGAGGATGTCAATTTTCACTCTATACTCAACGATCCGATCCCTTGTGTCTGACTCAGCCATTGCTAAAGGTCGTGGCAACCAAAAACCTCTCAAGCTTCTCCCTTACCCGTAATGCAGCAACCCCAAGTTACCTAAGATCTCGTGTGCACTTTCAGCAAAAGATGTGGTTTACTTTAGCTCTCGAGCATTTGTCAGATCAGTTTATTATATTTCTCAAGTCTAATGTCTCAAATTATTAAAAAGTTTCTCCCCCTTACCTTATCGTACAGCTAGTACCTTTCTAAAATACTGTTTAGTATTCCTTTTTCCTTTTTGACTATTGTACAGTGTAGACCTCTTCAATACTATTCTTAGTATTTACTTTCTTTCTACACTTAGTGTAGTTCCTTTTTCTACTGTTGCTAGTAGTTTCTTTCTATTACTGCATTTCTTTCTTGGAAAAAAAAAAAACTTTCCTTAATTAAAATTTTGCCTTTTATAGTTTTTTGGCTGTGGAGGAAAAAGCCCTGCTGATTTAAAAAAAAAAAAAAAAAGTGTTGAGTATGGGCACAAACCCCCTATGTCAGATGCCCACACTGTGTATGTATATTACTTGGGACCCTTACCTCTCTAGGAAGATTTTCATATGCCCTGGTTTCAACCCCAGGGTGCTTGTAGAATGCAAAAACAAGCTAGTTCCAACAGACTACCTATCTATGTCAAACAGAGCTCCTCATTAGCACTCTTCAAGAAAAATCTTGATGATTGGATGGGCAATAGGAAATTCACCCCGGGGATCACTTCTGTGGTTCTGCTTGACAGGGGCACAGGAAAATAATTTTCTTGGGTGGCGAAAGCCAGGGTACATGTTTGGCTAGGCTTGTATAGGCCCTAGGGTCAATAGCCTAGTACCTACCTATGAACCTACAATATTAAAGCACCTATTACCTTCTGCTTTTGGAGAGGCTATATCTGGAGTTCAATCTCCCAAAGCTAAACATTCAAAAACTTCTCTGAAATCTTTTACACCCTCCATGGTTTCGGAGTCAACCAAGAAAAGGGGCAAGATGGATCCAACCTCAAACTCTGGTCCGAAAAAGAAATCAATTGGTGGAAAGTTATCTGATCCGACCACTTCCAGTCCCTACTGATTCAAGTGTTGTTCACCTACCTAGAACAAGATACTCACTTTATGTAGATCTGGTTCCCTCAAGGGTGCCCTCACCATTTTTGGAAGTTCTCAGACCCAGGTCCCTATCTACCATTTCCACTTGTTTTTTTCGAGATGTTTGACTGAGGAAGATGTGGAAAGAGGGATGTGGAAGATCCTCTTGGAGCAGAGTCCGATTGGTTGTCTTACTGGCTTCTACCCCTTTGGGTCAGGTAGTCTGTTTCTACCATGCCCCCACTACAAGTTCCTCCTTTGACTGTCTCAAATTCTCTGGATCAGAGGTGCCTGACTTCTTCTGGCTCTGATCCGAAGATAGCAATATCTTCGGATCTGAAACATACTCTGAGTGCTCCAGTTCAGTTGGATCCAGAGAGCTGTCTGAGTTGAAGCTTCCTTGTCAGGTCCCAGGTGTTGGAGTCCGCTCTGAATTTTTCGGAGCAGTCTCTGTGCCTCTGAGCTTCAACGATAGCTCGGCTCTGGCTTACACCTCAAAGAGAGATTGCGTGTGGAGTGGTGGAGGACATCGGTCCAAAAGCTTGTCTTTTCGGATCTTAAGTCTTCCCTTTCTCCGGAGTGGTCTACCTTTGAAGCATTGAAGAGTTTTCTCTGCTTTGGGAAAATGGACGGTTCCAACCCCGTCAGACCTCAAGCCTTCTACCTTGATGTCTCTGTGTTTAGATGTCATCACTCTTACCACAGGAACAGTGAGGCTGAGACCCCTAGGCTTCCCAACAGGGTATCTTGATAGATTCCTATACCTCCCCAGAGCATTCAACTGAGGAGTTCTCTCAGAAGATGTGTAAGAGGAAGCACTTGGACTCCCCAGAGGAGTTGGTCACTGAAGATATGGACTTCAGTGAATGTGAAGGGGTCCCCGTGGTCACCTCCTGAAGATGTCTCATTTGGAGACATCCTCAAGATCCTAAAGCAGAGAGGTAGCTGGATGTCCATCAACCCTTCAGCGGAGGAGACTGTATTCCTGGAGGCTTTTGTTACTGGCCCATCTACCTCCTGGGTTACTCCACCCACTAATGAGCTTATTGAGTTAGTCTTTTGGAGGGCGTGGAAGGAGCCAGACACAGTTGAACCCTTACCTAGGGTAAGACCAGACAAGATTATGGTACCACCTGTGGATAAACAGTTTTGGGGTAAAGGGGTGCCCGTTGATGCCATGGTCATGGCAGTGGCCACTAAAAATGAACTTGCCGAGCAGAGTTCCACTGCCCCCCACCACCACCAGAGAGTTTAGGGCAATGGAAGGGTTTGGGAAGTGTGTCTATGCTTCAGTGACCTTCACCTTAAGGTCGCTGAATTATTTTGGCACATTTCACAAGGTTACAGAGGGTTTGATTAAGGAACTCTCAAATACCCGCTCAGGATCCATAGCTGCAGAGGTCCAATCATCCGTGACTTCTCAGATGGCTACCCTGCAATCTATTTCTAATTCTTCCATGAGGCTAATTTCGCATGTAGCTGAAGGTACCTCAAGGGCAGCAGGTTCAGGCATTTTCATCAGGAGATATGCCTAGATGTGCTTATGTGATTTTGCGGAGCCCTTCAAGTCTTCGGTCATCAATTCTCCTTTTGTCAGCACCTCTTTGTTTGACACCAAAGTGAAGGACATGTTATCCAAGTGCGAGAAGGATGGAAATACCCTATCTGCAATGAGCATACATTTTTCAAGCTCTCAAAGATCCTTTTCTAGGAATCAAGTGAGGTAGTCATAAGATATTTAAGAAATCCCAGGGTCCTTTCCAGGACACATGTGGAGAAGGTTCCCCAAGGGGTAAAGGTGGGAACTCCAATGGTCGAGTCGATGCTGCCCCAGTGGCAGAGCAGGCCCACAAAACCAGGGGTCTGAAGATTCTTTCTTTGATGGACCTTATCAGCGCTCCTGAAAGGAGGTCCGATTGTCCACACCTACAGGCAATCTGGGGTCAATTATCCTTGCAACAGAGAACCTGGCTAGTCATAACAAAAGATACTTGGGTGCAGAGGTTTATTTCCAGAGGTTATATAATACCTTTTCCCTTCCACCTCCAGTCTCAAGAAAAATTTCTGATATTCCATCCAGTCAAAGGGAACAAGCTGCAATTCAAATACAAAAGCTGCTAGCAAAAAGATTAATCCAAGAGGTCCTGCCCACCAGAAAGAATCTGGAACTTACTCAAGGTTTTTTTTATTGCCATAGAAAACGGGGACTGGAGACAAATTTTGGATCTCAGCAACTTGAATAAGTCAGTTTGACACCAGGTTTTCGATGGTCACGGTTCAGTCCATCCTCCCTTTTCTGGGCAAGGATGACTGGATAGACCTTCAGGATGTGCATGAACACATAAAGATGAACAGACAATCCAGAAAGTACTTGCACGTCCGTCTGGGAGCCAGTCATTACCAGTTAGGAGCTCTGCTCTTTGGTCTCACCACAGCCCCTATGGTGTTCACCAGATGTATGGTAGTAGTAGCAATTCTCTTGAGACTGCAAGGATTCTGGGTGTTCCATATCTGGACAACTGGCTCATTACTGCCACGACCAGGCATCAGTTAATAAGGGCAAGAAATCAGGTTCTCTAGGTGTTTTCTCATCTGAGGATAACCATAGACCAACCAGCTCTAAATCTGGAATTCATAGGAACAATTTTCAACACAAAGTCAATGATAGCTTCACTGCCCTCCTCAAGGGTTCAAACTATAAGATCACAGGTCAGGAGAAATAATCTGCAGTACCAAGATTTCAGCCCGCTTGGTCCTTCAAGCTCTAGGACCAGTGTCAGCAGCAATTACACTAGTACCTTTATCCAGATTTTACATGAGGATTCTCCAGTGGATGCTAGCAACACAATGGTTGATTCTTTACCAACCCATGTCAAAGCCAATACAAACCACTCAGATATACGAGAGAGATCTCAGGTGGTGGATTCATTCAGATCAGGTTCAACAAGGCCGCCCATTTATTCTCCCTCAGCCGAAAGCCATAGTGACCATGGATGCTTCCTAGTTGGAGGGGGGGCATTTTCCGGGGAAAGCAGTCCAACACACTTGGTCCCCAGAAGAGTCCAACTTGTATATCGGTGTCCTAGAGATGAGAACAGTGCTTTTAGCATTGCAGGCCTTCCAAGATGCCCTCCCCTAGGGGATTATTGCAGTTCAAATGGACAATATGTCAGTAGATTGGTACATCAAGAAACAAGGAGGGGCCAGATCTTACCCCTTGTGTCTAGAAGCACTCAGTGTATGACAATGGGTGATCACATCCATCTGCTTTCTCATAGCAATGCACATTCTGGGAAAGTCCATTGTGAGAGCAGACAAGCTGAGCAGGTGCATTCTTCTACCTCACTAGTGGTCTATCAAGACGAACGTGACTGAAATGATTTTTCATCAGTGGGGCCAGGCTTGCTGCACTCTTTTTGCTTCTCCCCTAAACAACAAATGCAACAGCTACTTTGCCTTAATCCCCCCACAATGGGAATCACCAAGGTATGCTGCACTTCACGATTGGCCACCCTGGTCTACTATATGCCTATCTGCCAATCCAGCTAATTCTGAAATTCCTACAGAAGGCTGCCATGTTGAAGAGCAAAGTTGCTCTCATTGCACCTTACTGGCCTAGACAGATTTATTTCCCCTTCCTTTGGCCTTACTTCAGCCATTGGTTCTGGATCCAACTCCAGACCTTCTGTGTCACCCAGCAGGCATGATCCATCCAGATATATCAAACCTCAGGCTTGACTGCCTGGCTTTTTCAATTCCAGTAATAGTGAAACAAACTGTGAACACTCGTGAATCAAAAAACACACACCACACCAGGATAACGAAATCCTTTACTGGTGTATCCGGTACCTCGGCTTATGCCTTCCAGGAATAAATTTTACACCAAGCAGCCATTTTTTTATATATTATGACCTTATTAAAATAATTAGATCCATTTAAACTTAATTGAAGTAAATTATTCAATCAAACACATTAAAGTGCATGTAATGTTTTAAATAAACTTTGTTACAAATTGGAAAAATTTCATGTGCACAACATTTTATAAAGAATACTTTTAACAAGTTTACTTCGGAGACAAAATAAATAAATATATATATAAATATTCAAAATCAATTACCACGATGACCAAATTTCATCAGATGAACACTAATGTGTATACATATGTATATATGTATCTCTAACTAGATAAGCGCAAGACAGAAATATGAAGCCATTAATATAAACTCCTCCTTGCCATTTCATACCAGGTATAAACAAGTTTTAATTTATTCCTTTAAGTTCTAACATTCAAATCTAAGGCTATATTTAGCCCCCTTGGATATAGGGTTTTAAAATTAATAATACATTTAGTTTCCAACAAGGATAAATTGCTAGTTAATTCATCCCCTTTCTGCTGTTTGGGCTTGGCCAACACACTAAAAAAGAAGGATCTGTCTGAGCCTTCATGAAATCTAAAGAGGTTAGCGCTTACACATGATAATGTGTTGAAAGGAAATACAAGGCACAGAGATGTCTCATTTGGGAAATGAGGGACAGGAATCCATGTTTTTTGTTAACAAATACTCTCCGTTTTCTGAAGCATTAAGAGGTCTGGTTAATAGGTTTTGGCCCATTGTTCTTAATGATGAGAGGTGCAGAAGAATTTTTCTGAACAGGGTCATATTCTCGTATAGCAGAACCAAAAATTTGAAAGAACTACTATCCATAGGAAAGCTAGATAGAGAACATGTTAGGGCAGTTTCCCTTGTAGGAAATGCATTGTATGCAAGAAAATTAAAAACCTAGATGGGGTCAATATCAACGGAAAAATATACAAGGCCAGAGATCAATATAATTGTGAATCAGGGGGAGTTATTTATATCATTGGGTGAGATTGTACTAGGGTCAAATGGTACATAGGACAAACAAAAAGAGCAGTGAAAAGAGAGTCATGGAGCACTTAAGTGATATTAGGAGACGTAGGATTGAAAGCCCTGTTGCTGAGCATTTCATTAGATTTCATGAAGGCTCAGATAGATCCTTCTTTTTTAGTGTGTTGTTTGTGTATATCCACCATTATGGAGGTTGCCAAGAATAGCAAATAGAATACAGCAACAACAGAACAGATGGACATACTCCAAGATTTCAACAAGGTGGGAAACGCATGTTGTTTTGTTGTTGTTGTTAGTCTTTCAGCTTTTCCCAGTAAGGGGTCGCCACAGCAGAACTCCAGTCTGCTAATGATTGGCAGTAGATTTTTACGAAACGCCGAGGTGCCAGTTCGATGCCCAACCTTCAACGAAGGCACGCCCATTTACACATGCATGTCTTTAGAATGCTACCCAACCACGGGGAGGACATGCAGACTCCACACAGAAGGCACTCCCAAGCCCAGCCGAGAATCGAACAGGAGAACCTCTTGATGTAAGGTAACAATGCTACTGCCTTACCACCGCGGCTCAAGGTGGGAAATACATGTAAAGAGAGAAATTGTCATAAGCAGAACTGGATGAATGTTGCAGCATTACAGAAATCTTTCATGGTAACTGACTTTACATCTGAAATTATTTTGCCTACTGATGATACTCGTATTGCAACAATGCAAATGTTGCAGGTTGATCATGTTTGTTTCAGTACATTTGCATAAGATGAACTTGTGCCTATTTAATTCTAATGACTGATATAAGGACACACATTTTTTAATAATTTTATTTTTTTCTGCAAAGTTTGGCTTTGTTTTTCTTTCACTCTGACAAACTTTGTAACTTACATTTCACTCTACTAATCCTGTCAGTCTCCAAATACATAAAATATCCATTCCATGTTCCTTAATCTATTTTACATTAATTGCAAATTGCAGCTTTCCTAACTTCTAAATGTATATCTATTTCACTTGTATGATGTTATGCTAGTTTGTTTCCTGAAACTGATATATACTGTGCATGTACTTCATGTGTATACAAATACTTATGTGTACTAGTCTGTTGTTGCTATTTTGAAACTCTTGCACATTGTACGTATACTTTGTATAACTACCTTGAATTGCAAACCTTCTGTCACTCCTGGTGTACTCCTGGGCTGTGGCTGAAACAGGGTTGCTTTGACTTAGTCCACTGCTATGGTTAACACACATTAATAAAACAGGGACGTTTTTTACGGCATGGACCTTGACCGTCCATGCTGTGTTGGAACTTGCCATTTTCTTGATCCTCAGAAGTTGCAAGTGTATCTAACAGTCTCTCTGCTCTGGAGCAGGTAGGTGCCTTTAACTAAGTAGCTCTACAGTTTTCACCCCATGTTTAACATTGTGATGCTTTAATAGCTGGAGTTGCCTGCAAGTGCATTATGTTATGACTTTGCATGGATCAGGAGTTTATTTAGCTTCTTCTACCAGAAGTCCTTTAGCAAGATGTTTTGTAATGGCTTAGTCCTCATTCTACTAATCAGAATCTTCAAATGGCTCCTAGTTTGCAGCCATCTGCGAACTTCGTTAGCCAAGGTCTTTGATTACTGCAAATTAGGAGCCATAATCTAAACTCCTAACGATGTGGACATCCTACAAAAGGGCCTCACTGAGACAGATGCCTGGTGTCAAAGCCATGGCCTCGAGCTCAGTGCCAAAAAGTGCATTGTCATCCCCTTTGGTAAAAACTCTGTACCCATGAACTACAACATAGGCGGTAGTATACTTAACACTGAAAGTGTGATAAGAGACCTTGGGACACAGGTGGACAGTAGTCTCTCCTTTGATAATCACATTGCCACAGTAGTCAGGAAATCCTTCTACATGGCACACCTCATCACAAAAGGTTTCTCATCCAGAAAAAAAGAGGTCATTGTTCCCCTCTACTCATTAGACCCATTATAGAGTACAACGTCCCTTTTGGTATGTACCTCACAAGACATCTACAACACTTGGAAAGGCCACAGAAATACCTTACAAAGATGATTACTGGTCTCAAACAGATGCCCTATGCAGACAGTCTCAAAAAACTCCAGCTTTACTCTGTCGCATATCGCTTACTCAGAGGTGATCTCTGCCTAACATACAAAGCTATGTCAAGCCCAGAGCTATTGGACATGCTCCACTTAAAGAAATCCCAATCCCTCCGAGCTACATGCTCTAGGGACCTAAACCTTGTCACCACAATAAACAGAACATCCCGGAGGGATAGATTCCTGTCCCAGAGACTTCCCATACTCTGGAGTAAACTATCTATCTATATCAAACAAAGCTCCTCATTAGCACTCTTCAAGAAAAATCTTGATTGGATGGGAAATAGGAAATTCAACCCGAGGGTCACCTCTGCGGCTCTGCTAGACAGTGGCACAGGAAAATAATTTTCTTGAGTGGCAAAAACCAGGGTACCTTTTTGGCTGGGCTTGTATAGTCCCCAGGGCCGATAGCCTAGTACCTGCCTATGAACCTATAAGACGATTTTTAGCATTGTGTTGTGTGCAAAATGTTTATGCCTAGCTGCTTCATTATGTTGTGGATTATGTAGTCTTTTCCATTAGTATCCAGCTCAAACTAGCCTGCCCTCACGATTCTTTATCTGTGTACTCTGCTTTTCAGAAGCTTTAAAGCTCTTTAATGTTTTTTACATGTAAGTTGTACTGCAGTCTTGCAGTGGTGTATGGATAAGTTATTAAAGTTTTTGAACCGGTTGAGATTTTGGAGTTTTATTTTAACATGCTATATATAGCAGTTTTCTTGGTGAATTTATTAGTTTGTTTCTCGTGTGTTTTCCTTTTCCACTAAATGTGTACCCGACCCTTGGCCTTTCATAAAGGCATGGCATATATGCCTCATTATACATCATCTTATTTCAAAAATATTGAAGAACATGTTGTAGAAATAGTTGCAAATATAATCTACTGTCTAAACACAAACATAAAACCAATCCAACAGTCTCTTGGAAAAACATTGCTAAATTAATAGGTAAACTAAAAGCTACTGAAAACAAATCCTTAAACCCCTCTAGCAATCAACACACAACTAATACATTTGCCTAGTATTTAGAATCAGTTATTGATAACTTTTCTCACTCATCTACATCCAAAGAGATCATTCTACCAATCAGCAAAGACAGTTTCATGTCTCAGTTCTGTTTCGTGCCAACTGTAGTCAAAACCACCAAAAACTACTTGCTAAAATTAAGGGACAACAGTGTTCATGCTCTGTGAATAAACTACTTCCAACATTTTAAATAAAATAGTAATATTATCATCTGTTTACTCACTTTTTTTGTATTCAATTAAAATAATCTAAAATAATACCTTTACTCATGAGCGGTGATGAGCTAAAGGTTGAAATTTACACAACAATTTTCATTTGGCACTGTACCCAAAATAGGCAAAAAGGAAGTACATAGTTCGCTAACTATCTAATGACAAACAACTGAATCACTTTTATGCAACTTTTTTTTTACCATTGTCGCATCACTGTAATAGCCTCAGTCAAAAAAATAAACTTTGTCACCATTTAGTGTGCTGTTTACTGCAGAACTGTTCTTTAAATTTCACATAATATATTAATACACAGATTCAAAAACATTGACTGCTCTGCAGTCATTAAATTGATTTGTAGACTACTAGTAGACACAAGCCAGTCACATGACAAAGCTATCTATCTCACAATACTAACTCTAGCGTGAAGTGGCACTGGCTTCTACCCTCGGGCCATTACTTTCTGCCATCTTTGCAAGTGATATGCACTCTCACAGCTAGTGTTACATTTCTGCAGTAAGCCAACAACTGCACAGTTATAAGCAGCAATGACAACACAGCCATTCTGTTATCATAACTATAGTGATCCACATAAATGACTTAACTTAAATGACTCTCTCCTCATTTTAAATAAAACTGGTTCCGTGGACCAAAAAGATAGCAGTAATAGTAGTACTACAACTACTACTAATAATACAGTTGGAAAACATTGCACTAGCATTGAGATTGTGCGCTGTTACAAGTACCTTGGTCTCATCATAGACAAAAAGCTTTTCCCCTCAATGACTGTCCTATCATCATGAAAGACCTAAAAAGAAAACTAGAAATTCTTTGCCCAGTGAACAGATGTTTATCCCCAAACAACAGGAACAGTGTAACCAGATCAATTCTTATTCCAAAAATGTTTTCTCAATGCAGTGTTACTAGTAATTTAAATAAAACCTTTCTTCAGAAAACTTCAATAAACATATTGCAAAACTGCTAAAGTTGTAAGCTCATCTGGCAACTAGCAGTCATACCTACAGCCTTCTTAACAACTTAAACTGGATGTTTTACAAAAACAAAGTAGAACACAGTCACCTTATTTTCATATGCAAACCACTATACAAGTCAGTGCCCAGTCCTAAGCACCCGACTTCAGTGACGCACACTGATGTGATAAAAAAAAAAAAAAAACTCCTAAAGTTCATAAAACAAGTTACTAGAATTAGAAGCAGTAAGCTCTTTTTTACCTAGAGAACTGAGCAAATTTGTCTTTGAATGTAGAACTACTAATAAACCCCACAGTTTAAGCAGTGATGTAAATGTAAATTCCACCTTACAATTTGTTTGCCACATTTTTAATGTAGTTTGATAACTCTAACTGTAAAATCACTTAATTGCATGTTATGGATGACCGAGCTATAACCTCCTTATCATTTTACATATTCACCATTACAACTTTGATTTTTCCAGTTAGGCATCATTTTCTCTCAGCTGTCCTAGCTACTCCTTTCTCCTTCTGTCAAAATTGCTTTGTTTACATTTAAGTTTATCATTTTTATTCCACTTATTGTCTTCAGTTCTATTTGTACTGTGTAATTTATAGTGTCTGCTTTTACTTCAAATTACTCTTTCCTGGTCTTCTGTTTTGTACCCCAAAATTGCATTTTCTTACTCTCAGTAATACTTTCCCATTGTCCTATGTTTATCCTAACGCTGTAATACTTTACCAGACTGTCATTATGTTTTAGGTACTTATTAATCAAACCTACATTTCTAGAATTTGGTCATATTTCATAACATTTTCTTTATTGTACAACCTTTCTGAATACTGTTTTTTATTTTATATTCTTTGGTTCTCTCTAAAAATGGGACCTTACCCAGCAGGGTCAACACAGTCAACAAAATGTAAATATACCTGGATTCTGAGAAATGTTATCTAATTGTGTTTTGGGTGAAAAAAGCATTAACCTAATTAGTCTATCAGTATTTCAGTAGTATTTTTTTTTTACTTTGTTGTTGGCTTGTTATAACATGTTTCTTTGCTTTTACAGCAACAGCACCCACTTCACAGCACTCCTGCCTCTATGTCAAAGAATTCCTGGCAAAGCTCTGCTTTAGCTTCATATAATTCCTCACAGAATTTTGTTCCATATCTTCGAATGAATGCCCCTCCACTTGACACCCGTATGCCAAGACCTTGTCTGAAGGCAGGCAGGCATTTTGATATTGCATTTATAGCACACGTTAAGATTAGTATCTACTACCACCTTTATTAACACTGTGGTTCCTTTGTTCACACTGCTTGACTCTGTTTTGGAGGTCTTTGTGCTTTTTCTGTGTTGCACTTTCATTTGGGTGACAAAGGGAAGAAAGGCAACTACAAGAGTAGAGACACTTGTGTGGCATCTGTACCATCTTGTCCGCTTAATGTTTGCTTTCTGTCCCTCAAGCTACTACATGATAAAGTATTGCATTTTTTAACAAATGTATATTTCTGCATAAGCACTGATTATTTTGTATATTGCAGGTACACTTTGGTCCAACTGCTATCAGTTCTCCTGCTGCTGAGCCAAGACCCTTTCCACAGACTTCAACTCCTACTGTGCCAGCTGTTTCAAGTGCAAAGTATGTTTACATGTTGCCATGTCTGTTCTTCAGAGTTGTGTTAACAGTTTTAATAGATCTAATGTTTCTGAGATCTACTTTTTGTAATAATAAATCTGATTATGTAAATCTAAATTCATTCTTTACTGAAAGGACTTTGGTTATGTCCTCAGAACCGACACGGCCGTTTCCAAGCTCGCACCAGCCAAAAACTCTCAGCTAAGACCTACCCATAATGCACCCATAATGCCACTCTCATAGTTACTCCAGATCTCGTTTGCTGTGCTCCTCGTCAGACGTGCCTAGCCATCTCTCTCAAAGCTAAGTGGAAATTTGTGATTTTTTTTGTGTCGTTTCTCTTCAGACGTTGTCGCTTTTTAGTCTGTTTAACCTTTCTTACTATCATTTATAACTTGCTTCTATTTCTTTCCCCTCTACCTTTGGTAGTTAAATATCTACCATCTTTGGTACTGTCCCTCTCTCCTGCCTTTGGTAGGACTTTCTTTACCACTTGTGGTATTTTTAAATACCTTTGTTTGTTTTCTCTCCTACTTTCCCTTGTTGTTTTTTCCTTTAGAATAGCCCTTTGTTGCCTGCACTATGTCAGACAAAGTTAAGTTGGGGTTTAAGCAGTGTGTGGGCGTAAGATGCCCAACTCGGATGGCCACGCTCGATGTGTTTACTGTTTGGGCATGGACCATATAAATGCTGATGTGACATTTGTTCTAGTTTTAGCAATCGCACTCTAGCAGGACGTAAAAACGAATTCTGAAAGGTTTAATCAAATCGCCTTTTTTGGAGGTTCTATCTGGGTCAGAGATCTCACCACCTCCTAAGACCAAGAAACACAAAGAAAAACGGAGTCACTCAGTTCTTGCATCTCTGTCAGTTACGGAACTGAGTCAGCTCTGTGTTTCTCCGACACCCTCGGCGCAGATCTCTTTGGTACCAGGCCGTGGGTCTTGTCCCTCTGTGCCATTTCTGATGTTGACTCCTGTTTTGTTTCCAGTCTCAGTACCACCGGCTTTGGTGCCGTGCTTGGCTCTGACACTGGCTTTCATGACCATACCTGCTTCGGCACCATCCCCGGCCACGGTGCCGACAGCTTCTTCAGCTCCACAGACTATGACTTTGATTCCTAAAGTCGAATATCTCCCAAGAACCAGATACTCTCCAACGTACAACCCATTTTTGGGGCAGTGGTTTAGCCCCTTTCTTGAAAGACCTGATTCTCCTTCAGCAGCCCCATTTAGATCCACCAGGAGTCTTTCTGAATTAGATGTAGTGCGAGTTGTGGACCAGCTTCTGGCAGCTAGGGGATTGCCCACTCCAGCTAGACCTTCTGTCCCCTTTGGCTCGGAATCCTTCACAGCATATTCTCCTGTTTATTTTCCTCTGGCCTCTACCCAGGCCCTGGAAATCTCAGTACCGATGTCCACCCAGGTGCATACTGTATCAGCCCCGACTGTGGATTTATCCCTGTCGGCACCGAACACCCTTGCTGCATTGACTCCGTTGGAGCCTCTGCACTCTTGGAGCAGTGTTTAGACTGTTGGCACCTTGGTACCTAGCCCACCACCTCTTTTATTTGCTGGCACCATCTGTGTCCACGGTTCCGACGGCTTCGGAGCTCCTCACCTGGAGGTGAGCTCCTCAGGGCGGGGTGTGACCCCGGTTCTGAGGTTGTCCTCAGTTCCAGGCTCCCATTCCTCCTTGGGCAGGCCTGATTTCCAGGTGATGGAGAGGTTTCTTACCTCCACAGGCTCGCAGTCAGAATCAATGACATTGGCACCAGAACCCCTCTCTAGCATGCAGCTGTCCCAACCTCCTACTTTAGGATCTCGGGCACAGGAGCCGCAAGACCTCACTTTGAAGGGAACCCTTTCTCCAGAGTCCTCCTCAGAAGATCCCACTGGGGAACTACCCCAGAAGAAATGGTGCAAGAGGAAGCACCTTGATTACCCTGGGGAATCTATCACTGAGGACAGTGATTGCGATGAGGGAGAAGGGTCCCCACGGTCTCCCCCAGATGACGTCTCATTTGGAGACATTCTTGAAATCGTCAAGCAGTGGGGAGACTGGAAGTCCTCTAACCCTTCTTCTGAGGAATCTGTGTTCTTGCAGGCCTTCCATGCCTGGCCATCTACTTCCTGGGATGACCCCACCTGCAGATGAGCTTATTAGGCTGATTATACCGCATGCCTGGAAGGCCCCCGGCAGCATAGAACCTGTCCCCCGGAAGCCAGACAAAATTCTATCCACCCCTGAAAACCAGCCCAACTGGTCCAAGCAGTTGACAGTTGATTCCATGGTCATGGCGGTGGCCACCAAGAGGGAACTGGCAGAAGATAGATGATGTTCTTCGTGTTTCACTGTTGCAGTCATTACATTTGGGTTATCCTGCTGGCAGGTTGCCCTCAGTTGGCCTGAATTCCAAAGTCTTGGGTCCTGCGTCGGTTGCTGTTGCCCCTTCCCTGACATCAAGTCATCAGGGGTATAAAAGTTGCAGCCGATGCCATTTTATTCAGTCTTTCTTGCCGCACGGTGCCCGAAGCAGAAGCGGTTAGCAAGTGCCGGTCGGCCGACTCCTGAGATTTTCGTGTTCAAGTTTCAGATCTGAAGTCTTCATTAAAAGCTAAGTACCCCATTGGGGAAACTTTTTTCTTGCTCCAGACCGATGTCAGAAAAAGTTAATAATTGTATTTCTTGTGGGAAGCAAATACCTCATAAGGACTTTCATTCTTACTGTATTCCTTGCCTAGGCCCTGACCACGACATTGCTAGTTGTCGGTTTTGTGCTAGATTTAACCAACTCACTATTAAGCGCCGGTACGATTTTGCATTAAGCTATTTTGGGCGAAGATTTAATTATACAATGTCGTCGAATACCCATCTGACTACCGGAGTTCACAAAAAACGCAAAGAAAAGGAAAAAGACAGGCAACCAAGGTCTAAAACCGATGACAAAGCTTCTCCTAAGCAAGTCGCCAGTTTGCCGGTTCTCAGTGAGGCGCTTTTGCAGCCCCTGACGCCCGCTACTTTAGAGTCGCAGGCCGCTACCGACTCCCACGTGGAGTCGGCCAGGCCACTGGAAACTCAAGGTATTGGAGCCTCAGAGATTAGTCCCTCAGATGGGTCCGGAGCCACTGAGCAGGCATTGGCTTCTGAGGGTGTATTCAAACCTAAACATTTATATATTAAACCGACTTCAAAGACATAGACTAAAACACCTTTAAAGGCAAAGAAACAAGTTCACCATTCACAAGGACAGGCCTCCATGCCCAAAAAACAGATGCTCAAAACGGCCGAAGACTTAATTACCTTGATCAGGTGTTCCCATCCCCCTTCTGATAAGAGGCCTAGGCAAGAGACAGACTATGAATTTTCAGATCAGGTTTCCATTTCTTCTCTTCAGGAATATTCTCTTCCCCCCTATGAGGATTCTGATGCTGAAGAATCAATTCCTTCAGCTTCTCCTCCTGAGGACTACTCTTTTGGGGAAACCTTACATACCATGAGAGAGCACTTCCGCTGGGAGAGCCAAGATTTTTCAGAGTCTAAGAAAAGGCTCAGAGACTTCCTTTTACTACCTCACCACAGGCCTCTAGCTATTCCACCTGTGTTGGACATTGTAGAGTCTAGTCTGACCCCTGACTCTTTACCTCCAGCTTCTGTTAAGCCGGACAGATACTACAGGGTCCTTGACTCATAAATTCTTTTTCAAAAACCCTACTGCAGACCAGAAACTATTTCTCAGGGTCCAAAAGGGGTTAAGGCTTCCACTGCAAAAAACCCTACCCCCTCAGACAGGGATTCTAGGGCACTGGATAGATGGGGAAAAAAGATTTACACATCTGCTACTTTAGCTATAAGGGCCTTAACTTGCCAGTTTCATATGCTCAAATATCAGCAATATATTATGACACTGCTTAAACAGAAAATGATGGTAACTTTTGAATGTGCAGAAAACAAAAAAATGCAGGATTTATTGCATGCAATGCAGGATTTATTGCATGCAGCTGAACAATTTGGAAAGCATACTTTTCAATGTGGTTTTGATTCTCTGGAGGCCTCCTGCAAGGCCGCTGTTACGGGCTCTGTCATTAGGAGGCATGCTTGGTTAAAAGAACAAAATCTGCCTGATCATGTTAAAGCAAAATTATTAGATGCTCCATTACAACATGATACCTTGTTTGGTGTTAAGCAGAAGAGGTGTTAAAGAAAATGGAGGACAAAGCTAAATCTATGCAAATGGTCAAGGAGTTTTTACAGGTACAGCCACCTAGATTTAGCAGACACTGGCCAACAAAGAATTTGTCCTTTCCAGTCTGACAGACCTGAAAGGAGCAGATGCAGACGCCCTAGAGGCAGATCACAGCCGCAAGGTTCCTACAGGTCTAAGCAATGGGGTGCTTATACCTCTAAAGGTGGAGAAGACAAATCACAACCATACAGGAAACTGTCCCAATGACTTCCCCCTGCCTGCACCAAGCACTTATCTTCTGGCAGCACCCTTAGGGGAAAAACTAGCACTTTTTTCTCAAACTTGGCACATTATAACCCAGGACAAATGGGTTTTAGACATAGTATCACAAGGCTACAAGTTTCATTTCCATACCCTGGCAAAGCCAAACGGTTGGCCGGACCTGCCCAAAAATCAGTGGGCAGAGGCTCAAAAACAAGTCGCTGCTCTCATGGACATGAGGGCAATTCAATAAGTGCCACAGCAAGAGCAGGGACAAGGATTTTCCTCGAGGCTTTTCTTGGTACCCAGAAAGGACAAAGCATGGAGACCTATACTGGACCTATCTTTTCTAAACACTTTCCTGGATATACCAAAATTCAAGATGTTGACCTTACAGCAGCTTCTGCCCATGCTGGGCAGCAAGGCTTGGCTCGTGACTTTAGACCTAAAAGAGGCATACCTGCCTGTCCCATTCAGGCAATCATGCAGAAGATACCTCAGATTCAAGGCTGGCTCAAAGCATTACCAATTCTCTGCGCTGCCGTTTGGCTTATCTACTGCACCAAGGGTCTTCACAAAGTGCCTGGCAATTACCAGTAATTGCTTAATGCAGACAGAGGAATACAAATATTTCCTTACTTGGACGACTGCCTCATACAAGCAGAGAACAAGGACGTTCTACTACAGCATCTGACATTTGTGATAAGACTTTTAACATGCCTAGGGTGCACAGTCAACAAAAAGAAATCAAAACTAGTACTCTCTCAAGAGATAATATTCCTGGGTGCAAGCTTAAATACAACTGCCCAGATGGCTTATATCACTCCAGACAAACAAAGGCAACTGACTACCTATTTCAAGGAAATGGCAACAAAGGCCCAGTTATTTGCAAGAAAAATTATGCAGGCTTTGGGCTTCATGGCATCATGTATCTTACTAATTCCATATGCAAGACTGCATATGAGGAAAATTCAATTGCTCCTAAAAAGTCTCTGGACACAACATTGCCACAGCCTGGAAACAATGATTACTCTAATTCCCTGCCTACAATAGGAGTTTCGATGGTGGACAAAGGCTTGTCACCAAAACAAGGGGTAGCCATTCTCTCTACCCCCAGCCAGGCAGAGCCTAACAATGGATGCCTCAGATTATGCCTGGGGGGCACACATGGCAGGAAGAGGCATTCAGGGCACCTGGTCCACAAACCAAAAGCATCTACATATCAATCAAAAAGAGATGCTAGCTGTTCAAAATGCCCTGACAGCCTTCAAGGACCTACTTCATCGGGGACAACTACTGATAAAGACAGACAACACCACGGTCATGTGGTACATAAGCAGGGGGGCACTCATTATTATCCCCTGTGCAGACAAGCCATGGCTTTATGGGACACAGCATTAACTTACCAAGTTCATCTGCAAGCACAATTCCTGCCAGGAAAGGAAAATATTCTGGCAGATGAACTAAGCAGAAACCTCTCAGATCCCTGTGAGTGGCACCTGGATCCACAAGTCTTCAGCATGATAACAAAGAAATGGGGGATGCCCGGACATAGATCTATTTGCCTCCCCTCAAAACAGTCAACTAAAAAGATTCTGTACAAGGACTTATCACAGACAAGCTTGGAAAGTGGACGCCTTATCTTTCAACTGGACAAACCTATCAGTATATGCCTTTCCTCCACTGCCTCTCCCCCCCAAGGTACTCCTAAAGGTCAGGCAGGAGAAACCAAAAATGATTCTGATTGCCCCAGACTGGCCATGCCAGTACTGGTATCCAATCTTAAGGAACTTGTCCCAATGCCCAGCCTGGAACTTACCTCAAATACTTCATCTATTGTCCCAGCAAAACATTCAAATTCTGCACAGCCAACTCAGGACCCTAAACCTGGCAGCATGGCGGATAATGTAGCCATACAAAAACCACACCTCTCAGTAAAGCTGTGATGGATGTCATTTTGGAAGCCAGAAGGCCTAGTACTAGAAAATCCTATGCTGGAAAATGGAAGAGATTTTGCGCTTGGAACCAAGCTCAAGGAACTGATACAGCTAACCCAAATATTCCTCAGATTTTGCAATACTTAACTGAGATGCTGGACAAAGGCCTATCTTTTTCATCAATTAAAATCCATGCTTCTGCCATTTCGGCTCATTACAATACAGAGCCACCACTTTTTTCTCATCCTTTATTAAGGCAGTACCTCAGAGGAGCCAAAAACTTAAGGCCCCCAAGGAGAACACCAGCACCTGCATGGGACCTCAATTATGTCTTGGAAAAACATACCTTACCTCCTTTTGAGCCAGCTGCTACTGCGGACATAAAGTTCTTATCTTGGAAAACAGCTCTGCTCCTAGCAATAACTTCTGCAAGACAAGTTTCAGAGCTACAGGCTCTCATGGCTGTGGAACCCTTTTATCATTTTTTATCCAGACAGGGTCTCCCTGAGAACAAACCCTACATTTATGCGTAAGGTGGTATCCAGTGTAGCCCTTAACCAAACAATTCATTTGCCAACCTTTTATCCAAATCCACAGAACAAGGGGGAGAAAATTCTGCATTCTTTGGACGTACACAGACAACTTAGATTCTACTTGGACAAGACTAAAGTTTTCAGAAAGACAGAGCAATTACTAGTGGCATATGCCACAGCATCACAAGGAAAGGCCATCTCCAAGCAGACTATTTCAAAGTGGATAGGTCAGTGCATTCATTTCTGCTACTCACATCATGGCAAACCAGTGCCTAAGGGCATTAGGCCACATTCTACCAGAGCTGCAGCCACTTCTGTAGCCTTTCTCAAGGGAGTTCCAACCAAAGACATTTTGGAGGCTGCTACTTGGAGTTCGGTGCATACCTTTACAAAACATTACAATCTGCCTCTTTACTCTAAATCCAGGGCAGGCTTTGCCACTGCAGTTCTGCAGGGCCTCATAGCCGCTCCTAATGCTGTTTAGCTCCAGCCCCCCAACCATAGCTTTGGGACTCAACCCAAATGTAATGACTGCAACAGTGAAACACAAAGAACATAGTACAGTTGTCTACACTTACCGTAAATGCAATCCAGATTACCCACCCGCCATCCCCCTTATTTTTGCTGGAACTTATCTTTACTTCTCTAATCTATACAACTTAGATGGTTTATTTGCTTATAGAGGAAGATAAAAAATTATTTTGGTGCATGTATGTTTTATTTACCTAATTTTAGCTTACCCTTTTGGGGGCACCTGACATCTGGGGCAAGAAAAACTAAATAAAATGGCATCTGCTGCATCTTTTATACCCCTGACGACCTGACATCAGGGAAGGGGCGACAGCAACTGACACAGGACTCAAGACTTTGGAATTCAGGCCGACTGAGGGCAACCTGCCAGCAGGATAACCCAAATGTAATGACTGCAACAGTGAATACACTCGAACATCTACATTTATGGTAAGTGTACACAACTGTACTTCGTGTTTCACTGTTGCAGTCATCACACTTGGGGTTATCTGTCTGCAGGTAGCCCTCAGTCAGCCTGAATACCAGAGCCTTGGTATTTCTGCGTCAGATGCTGTCACTTCCTCCATGACGTCAGGTCGTCAGGGGTATAAAAACAGGCAGCCAATGCCATTACATCAGTCTGTCTTACCGTGGAGGCGCCTGAAGCAGAAGCAGTTCACAAGTGCCAGTCAGCCACTACCTGAAATTTTCATTTTTCGAGTTGATAATCCTGAAGTCTTCTAAAGCTACGTACCCCATTGGGGATCCTTTTGTCTTGCTCTAACCGATGTCAGAAAAAGTTAACAATTGTCTTGCCTGTGGAAAGCAAACAGAGATTTTCATTCTTAATGCATCACCTGTTTAGGCCCAGACCACGACATCCTTCGCTGTCGTTTTTGTGCCTTGTTTAACGCCCGAACCATTCGTTGTCGGGCTATTTTTTTGCTAAATTCTTTCGTTCTTGATCTCTCTATTCCAAAATGGCTTCAGTAAGCCATCCGACTACCGATCTTCCGAAAAAACGTAAGGATAAAGACAGAGACAGACTGCATAGGTCCAGAACTGCAGACGATGCTTCCGTTAAGCTAGTCGACAGTCTGCCGGTACTCAGTGAGGCGCCTTTGCAGCCCCTGATGCCCATTTCTATGGATTCCCAGGCCTCTGCTGACACCCATTCGGGGTCCGGTATGCCGCGAGATGCTTCTTCAACTATGGAGCCAGTGAATATCTCTACCTTGGATGGGATGGAGCCGCTGTACAGACACCGGCTTCTGAGGGTGTTTTCCAACCTACTGATGATCGAATCAAACCGACGACTTCTTTTTTAACCAAAACTACTGAGTTTCTTAGGCCCAGAGTATGCACTATGCCTAGAAAACCAAAGTCCAAAAGCACATGCTACAAAAACACATGCTTAGAATGGCTGAAGACCTTATAATGCTAATTAGCGTATGCCAGCCTTCCCCTGCTAAGAGACCAAGAATTCAGTTGCCTTCAAATTCTGCAGGCCATGACTCTGACCTTTTCTGATTATCAGGACATGTCCTTATCAGCCTATGAGTATTCAGATGCAGAGGAATCCATTCTCTCTGCCTCCCCTCCAGAGGATTTCTCTTTTGGTGAAACTTTGCATACTTTAAGAGAACATTCCCATTGGGAATGCCAAGACTATCCTCATTCCAAAAAGAGACTCAGAGAATTTTTAGAGCTACCTCAGCACAGGCCTTTAGCTATTCCCCCTGTCCTGGATGTTGTGGATGATGTTTTCATGGAATACAGTCTTACTCCAGACACTTTACCTCCAGCACCTAGGAAACCTGACCGGTACTACCGAGTACTTGATTCCCACAAGTTTCTTTTCAAGAATCCTACTGCTGATCCAGAGATCATTTCCCAGGGACCTAAAGGTATTATGGCTACTACAGCCAAAAATCCCACCCCTTTGGACAGGGATTCCAGAGCTTTAGACAGATGGGGTAAGTAGGTATATACCTCTACAACTCTTGCTGTCAGGATATTCATTTGCCAGTTTCACATGCTGAAGTACCAGCAACATTTTATGGAACTCATTAAACAAAGCATGATAATATTTCAGATTGTGCAGAAAATAAAGATTTGCAAGAACCTTATGCATTCTGCAAACCAAGTTAGTAAGCATACTTTGCAGTATGGTTTTGATGCCCTAGAAACGTCCTGCAGGGCAGCAGTCACTGGATCTATACTGAGAAGACATGCTTGGCTGAAGGAGCAGACCTTGCCAGATCATGTCCAATCCAAATTACTAGATGCTCCTTTAAATAAGGATATTTTGTTTGGCACCAAAGCAGAAGAAGTTCTTTATGGAAGAAAAAGCTAAATCTATGCAAACTGTTAAAGTATTCTTACAAGAGCAGCCGCCTCGATTCAGTAGACATTGCCCTTCAAAACACTGGTCCTTTCCAGTCCCCTCCAGGCCTTCCCAAACAAGACCCAGGGGAAACAGACCACCCAGACTACAGTCTCAAGGTATGCAGAGATCTAAGAAATGGAGTGCTCCCACCCCTAAAACAGGGAGTGGTAAGCCACCTCTCTATGGAAAAAGTTCACAATGACTTCTCAGCTCTACTTCCCAGCACTGCCCAATTGCTTTTGCCCCTAGGAGGAAAACTTGCCCTTCATGCAAAAAACTGGATGTCCATCACTCAGGACTGATGGGTCCTCAACATTGTATCCCAGGGGTGCAAATTTATTTTCCATTCACTGCCAACCCCAAGCAGGTTTCCAGACCTTCTTCCAAACCAGTGGGCAGAGGCTTAAAACAAAGTTCTTTGCCTGCTCAACATCAGAGCTATTCAGCCAGTTCCAGTAGAACAAAAGGGGTCAGGGTTTCTACTACAGACTATTCCTGGTACCCAAGAAAGAGGGCTCTTGGTGCCCAATCCTGGATCTTTCAATTCTCAACACCTTCCTGGTGGTCCTAAAATTCAAGATGCTTACCCTGCAACAGCTTCTCCCTATGCTAGCTACGGATGCCTGGTTTGTCACCCTAGACTTAAAAGAAGCTTATCTTCATATCAACATCAGGGAATCATGCAGAAAATATCTACATTTCAGGGCAGGATCTATGCATTATCAGTTCTGTGCACTTCCCTTTGGCTTATCTACTGTGCCCAGGGTATTCACAAAATACCTGGCTCCAGCCATTGCATACTGCAGGCAGAGAAATAAACAGATTTACCCATACTTGGACTACTGCCTGATTCAAGTGGACAGCCAGGAATTGCTGCTTCAGCACCTGGCATTTGTAAAAAGCCTTCTCACTTCATTGGGGTACACCATCAACGGAAAGAAATCACAACTGATGCCCAGTCAAAAGATTGTATTCCTGAGAGCAAGCTTGGACACAACTTTCCAGATGACATTTCTCACTTCAGAAAAAACAGGTCTAGCTGACAGACTACTTCAAGCAAATGGCCACCAGAACCCAGCTAACTGCAAGCCCTATGGTTCATGGCCTCATGTATTCTGCTAACTCCATATACAAGACTGCATATGAGGAAACTTCAATGGTACTTAAAAAGTCTTTGGTGCCAACATTCTCAGGACCTGGAAACAGTCATTCCTATCATACCTTGTCTGAGGGCAGAGTTCCTTTGGTGGGCAGAAACATGCAACCACAACAAGGGACTGCATTTTTACTGTACCCCACACCACCCAAACCCTGACCACAGACGCATCAGACAATGCATGGGGAGCCCACATGACTGGCAAATGCATTCAGGGCCACTGGAGCCCTAGTCAAATTTTCCTGCACATCAAGCAAAAAGAGATTCTAACTGTACAGAATGCTCTGACAGCTTTCAGATACCTAATCCTTGCAGAACTGCTGATAAAAACAGACAACACCACAGTTATGTGATACATAAACAAGCAGGGGGAACCTATTCTTGCCCACTGTGCAGGTTAGACATGACTCTGTGGAGCACAGCTTTGGACAACCAAGTCCATCTACAAGCTCAATTCCTGCCAGGCAAACAAAATTCACTGGCAGACAACTTAAGCCGAAATCTCCTAGACTCACAGGAGCCCAGCACCTTCAACCTTCTGATCCAGAGGTGGGGGACCCCAGAGGTGGATCTCTTTGCCTCCCCCCACAACCACCAGTTAAGAAAATTCTGCACCAGGAACCCTCACAGCAGGGCCTGGAAGGTGAATGCCCTATCCTTTCAATGGGAAAACCTCTCAATGTATGCCTTCCCCCTCTGCCCCTTCTCTCAAGAGTACTACGCAAGATAAAAGAAGACAGGCCAAGGACAATTCTGATTGCCCCGCACTGGCCATGCCAGCACTGATACCCACTCCTGCACACCCTGGCACCTACACCAGACCCATACCCTGCTGTCACAGCAGGAGGGACAGATTTTGCATCCACAGTTGCAAACCCTAAATCTTGCAGCCTGGCTTATTCCTTGAATACGCCACCAGCAACCCTAAGTAAACAGGTGCTGGACATCATTCTTGAAGCCAGAAGGCCTAGTACTAGGAAATCCTATGCGGAAAAGTGGAAAAGATATAGCTGTTTGATTCAGTCTAAAGGAAAGGAGACAGCAGTGCCCTCCTTACCTCTAATCCTGGATTACCTAGCAGAGCTACTCCACAGGGTACATTAAGATTCATGCCTCTGCCATTTCAGTTCATTACAATACTGAGCCCACCTCTATTTTCTCATCCTCTCATCAAACAGTTCCTGAGAGGGGATAACAACTTAAGGCTTCCAAGGAGAGCACCCACCCCTGCTTGGGACCTTAACTTTGTACTGGAAAAGCTCATGCTTCCCCCTTTTGAACCTGCTGCTTCAGCAGAGTTAAAGTTACTCTTTTGGAAAACAGCCTTGCTTCTAGCCATCACTTCAGCTAGAAGAGTGTCTGAGCTACAGGTACTGATGGCTGTGGGAACCCTTTATTATCTTCCATGCTGACAGGGTTTCCCTCAGGACTAACCTGTCTTTTATGCCTAAGGTGGTGTCCAGTGTGGCCCTAAACCAATCCATCCATTTGCCAACCTTCTTCCCTAACCCTCAGAATAAAGGGGAAAGGATCCTGCACTCTTTGGACGTGCACAAACAGATCAGGTTCTACCTTGATAGGACTAAGCCTTTCAGAAAATCTGACCAGCTGCTAGTCAGCTTTGCAACAAGGGCAGAGGGCAAGGCCATTTCTAAACAAACCATTTCCAATTGGATAGCACGCTGCGTCCATTTCTGCTACAAGCACCATGGAACCTAACTCCTCAGGGGGTCAGAACACATTCCACTAGGGCTACTTCTACCTCTACAGCATTTCTCAGGGAAGTCTGGAAGCTGCAACCTGGAGTTCTGTACACACCTTCACCAAGCATTACCACTTACCTATCTTTTCCAAATCCATGGCAGGATTTGCTTACAGCAGTCTTGCATTGCCTACTAGCCAGCCCTAACTCTTCTTGACTGCCTCCACCCTTCCTCAGCTTTGGGAATCAACCCAAGTGCAATGACTGCAACAGTGAAACACGAACATAGTACAGTTGTGTACACTTACCATAAATGTAGATGTTAGAGTGTAGTCACTGTTGCAGTCCTGGTTTCCCTCCCTCCAGCCCCTTGGGTTTCTCTCTCTTTCCATCTCTCCTCTGTATGGCTATTCCTAAAGGTATTGGTATTTACTTTTTACTGGTGGTGGTTTCCACACCGTATACTAGCTCCCTGTTTGGGGGCTCCTGACATTTGGGGCAAGAAAAACTGATGTAATGGCATTGGCTGCCTGTTTTTATACCCCTGACGACGTGACATCATGGAAGAAGCGACCGCATCCAGCGCAGAAATACTAAGACTCTGGTATTTGGGCCGACTGAGGGCTACCTGCAGGCAGATAACCCCAAGTGTGATGACTGCGACAGTGAATACACTCGAACATCTACATTTATGGTAAGTGTACACAGCTGTACTTTCCACTGTCCATCCTCCGAACAGGTAGTCTCGGGCCATGGACAGACTAGGGAAGCGGACCTACCCTTCAGGGACCTTTGCCATTTGGTCGCTGAACTATCTGGTAGACTTCACTCGCCTCCAAAGAGACCTAATCTCTGAAATGTCTTCCTCTTTGGCAGGGGTACTGCCTGATGAGGTGCGTGACACTGTCTCCTCGCAGCTAGCTACCCTTGAATCTATCTCAAACTCCTCAATGTGTTTTGTCTCACACCACTGAGGGGGCAGCTCAAGCTGCCGCATCAGGCATTGTCATGAGACGCCATGCTTGGATGCATTTGTGTGATTTCGCAGACCCCTTTAAATCTTCCTTCATTAATGCACCTGTCAACGAATCTGCACTTTTCATCCCAAAGTACGAGACACACTAGCACGAAGTGAGAAAGACAGAAAGAACTTGTCTGCTGTGGGCATATGTTTTTCCAGCCCCCTGAGTTCCTACTCCAGGAACCAGAGGGGAGGAAAATTGTGGTTCAAGAAATCCCAAGGATCTTTTTGTGACACTCGTGGTGAGCAATAACCCCAGGGCAGAGGTGTCAACTCATCTGGAAGACGCCCCTTTCAGGGTAGAGGGGGTCCACGTAACCAGGGTGCTAGAGATTCCTTCTCTGGCCGACTCTACCAGTGCTCCTGTGTAGTGGCCCAATTGCTTTCCTCTGGAAACAGTCGGGGGTCGTTTTTCTCTGCACCTATCAGCCTGGCAACTTACTACTGATGTTTGGGTGCAGAGAATAATATCCGGAGGCTACCAGATACCATTCAATTTAAATCCCAGACCCGTCAAACGAATCCCCAATGTGCCACCCAGTCAGAGGGAGGTAGCAGCTTTAGAAATAGAAAAGCTGCTAAGAAAAAGTCATCCAGCCAGTCCCACAAGACCAGATGGATTCGGGTTTTACTTGAGGTTCTTTTTAGTGCCAAAAAAGAGAGGGGACTGGAGACCAATCCTGGATCTCAGCCTATTGACCAAATTTATCAAACCTCAAAAATTCCAGATAGTCATGGTACAGTCCATTCTCCCCTTTCTAGGGAGGGACAATTGGATGTGCTCTGTAGACCTCCAGGACACGTATTACCACATAAAGATGGATCATCGCTCCCGGAGATTTCTCCGCTTCTGGCTGGGAGCCAGTCACTACCAGTTCAGGGCACTGCCATTTGGTCTCTCGACAGCCCCCCCCCCCCCCCCCGAGTATTCACCAGATGTATGGCAGTTGTAGTAGCTCATCTTCAACTACAAGGATTCCAGGTGTTTCCGTATCTAGATGATTGGCTCTTTACCGCCCCGACCAGGAATCTTCTAATCCGCAGCCTCTCTTACACTCAAGGCCTCGCTCTCCACTTGGGGATTACAATCAACAAGGACAAGTCTCAAATGTCCTAAACAAAACCACTGGAATTCATTGGAGCAGTTTTCAACCAAACATCCTGTCAAGCTTCCCTCCTTCCTCACAGGCTTTCGAAAATAAGACACCAAATCCAAGCCCTTTGTCCACAGACCTTTGTACCAGCACACCTTGCACTGCAACTCTTAGGCTCCGTGGCAGCTGCCATTACTCTAGTACCACTGACGAGGTTGCACATGAGAATACTACAGTGGCTTCTTTCTTCACAATGGTCGATCTTAACTCACCCACTCGACCACATTATACATCTTAAAAACCTTTGCAAGGAAGAAATGCTATGGTGGATGAAGTCAGAATCGAATTTTTGGTGTCGACCATTTTGTCTCCCCCAGCCCATGGGCACGGTGACCACGGACGCTTTCCTGTTAAGGTGTGGGGGGGCATTTCCAGGGAAAGACGGTCCAAGGCACCTGGTCCCCCATGGAGACCAGTTTGCACATAAATGTCCTGGAACTAAGGGCAGTTCTCTTAGCGTTGCAAGCATTCCATACATCCTTCTGGGACCATTGCAATTCATTCGGACAACATGTCAGTCATTTGGTATATCAACAAGCAAGGCAGAACCAGGTCTTTACCCCCTGTGTCAAGAAGCCATGAGGATTTGGCATTGGGCGATAGCTTCCAACTGCTTTCTTATAGCAACACACATTCCTGGGAGTTCCAACCTTATTGCGGACAATCTGAGCAGGAACATCCTGATGCCTCATGAGTGGTCCCTCAATCCTGTAATAACGGATAGGATTTTCCAGCACTGGGGCAAGCCTTGCTGCGATCTGTTTGCTTCCCCCTTAAACAACAAAGGCTACTTTGCCCTGATCCCCCCCAAGGGATGGTTTAACAAACGATTGGCCCTCTGTTCTACTGTATGCCTTTACCCCGTTTCCCCTCATCCCAAAATTCCTCCAGAAAGCTCAAAGGTTGAGAAGCAAAGTGATCCCCATTGCCCCTTATTGGCCCCATCAAGTCTGGTCCCCGTTCATATGGCCTCATCTGATTCACAGCCCGTGGATCCTGGATCATTCCCAAGGTCTGCTATCTCATCCTCGGGGACTGATTCACCCCAATCTCCACAGCCTCAAAGCTCACAGCTTGGTTCCTGCACTTCCAATGATTGCTAAGCTGCCTGATATCTCATCTCCCGTTCGTGAAATTCTTCTGGCTTCACAAAAACCTTCCACCAGGAAAATTTATTCTAGTAAATGAACTAGGTTCTCTATTTGGGCCAAAGATCAGAACTTAGATCCTTTCTGTATGCCTATTCAAAAGATCCTACAATACCTGATGACTCTTCTACATGCAGGAGCCTCAGCATCGACAATCACTGTACATTTAGCAGCTATTGCAAATTTTCGTAATGGATTTGATAATTCTTCTGTTATATCACACCGCCTGTGCAAGACTTTTTTAAAAGGAGTATTACATGTTAAACCTCCTGTCAAGCCCCCCATAGAACCCTGGGACTTGACTTTGGTACTTCAGTCACTAACAGATCCTCCTTTTGTGCCTTTTGATTCTTGTGATATAAAGTTTTTGTCATGGAAGACTCTACTTCTAGTAGCACTTACCTCAGCGAGAAGAGTATCTGAGTTGCAGGCCTTGAAGGTCAAGAGACCTTACTTGAACTTCCACAGGGATAGAGTGTCCCTTCGTACTGACCCTTCTTTCTTGCCCAAGGTCATTTCTGGATTTTCCTTTACCCAGATGTTCATCATGTGACACTGCTGCAGTCATTACACTTGGGTTATCCTGCCGTTAGGCGGTTCCCCAGTTGACCTGAGTTCCAAAGTCTTGGTCTGGTGTCGGTTGCTGTCGCTTCTTCCCCGACATCACTGCGCCGGGGGGATACAAGATGCAGCTGATGCCATTTTCTTCAGTCTTTCCTGCCATGCGGTGCCCGAAGCAGCAGTTCGCACTTGCGATTTTCATACTGAATCCAGAACCGAAGTCTTCTAAAAAGCTAAGTACCCCGTTGGGGAAACTTTTTCTTGCCTCAGACCGATGTCACTAAAAGTTAATAATTGTATTTCTTGTGGAAAGCAAATACCTCATAAGGATCTACTGTATCCCATGCCTAGGCCCAGACCACAACGTCACTGGTTGTCGGTTTTGTGCTAGGTTTAACAAGCGCACCATTAAACGTCAGTTTGATTTTAACCGACATTATTTTGGCAGAAAATTTAATTACACTATGCCGTCGGAACTTCCGACGACCGGAATTCATAAAAAGCGCAAGGACAAGGACAGGCATCCAAGGCCCAAGACTGACCATGAAGCCTCTTCTAGGCCGGTCGCCAGTTCTCCGGTTTTCAGCGAGGCGCCTACGCAGCCCCTGATGACCACTTCTATAGAACCACAGACCACCTCTGACTCCCACGTGGAGCTGGCTGGGCCTTCGGACACTTCTGCAATTCAGATTACTGAGCTTAACCCTACAGAGGGAACCAAAGTAGTTGAACAATCCACAGCATCAGAGGGTGTTTCCAGACTTACCCAGTTAACAATTAAACCCTCTGTTAAGTCTATGCCTCCCTTAAAAGCAAAGAAACGGACACAGCAATCTCCATGGCAGGCTTCCATGCCTAAGAAACAAATGCTAAAAATGGCCGAAGACCTAATCACCCTGATCAGAGGGTCCCAACCCCTTCCAGATAAAAAGCCCGACAAGAAGCAGACTATGAATCTTCAGACCAGGTGTCCATTTTCTCTGACTCATCCTCAGACCTAGGGTATTCCTTACCCCCTTATGAGGATTCTGATGCTGAGGAATCCATCCCATCAGCCTCTCCGCCTGAGGACTACTCCTTTGGGGAGACCTTACATACCATGAGGGAGTATTTCCACTGGGAAGGCCAGGATTACTCAGAATCCAAGAAAAGGCTCAGAGACTTCCATTTATTGCCTCAACACAGACCCCTTGCTATTCCGCCAGTGTTAGATATTGTGGATGATGTATACACTGAATCCAGCTTAAACCCTCACTTCTTACCACCAGCCCCAGTTAAGCCAGATAAATATTACAGAGTCCCTGACTCTCACAAATTTCTATACAAAAGCCCTGTTGCTGACCCTGAAACTATTTCTCAGGGACCCAAAGGGATTAAGGCCTCATCAGCTAAAAACCCAGTCCCCTCTGACAGAGATTCCAGAGCATTAGACAGATGGGGCAAGAAAGTTTATACATCTGCAACTTTAGCCATGAGAGCCTTGAATTGCCAGTTTCATATGCTAAAATATCAGCAATTTTTAATGTCTCATTTGAAACAAAAGATGCTTCCAGATTCAGATCCTCCTAATTTGAAAGAAATGTAGGATTTATTGCATGCAGCTGAACAAGTGGGAAAACATACTTTGCAATGTGGTTTTGATTCCTTAGAGGCCTCCTGTAGAGCAGCAGTTACAGGCTCTGTCATTAGAAGACATGCTTGGTTAAAAGAACATACACTACCAAATCATGTTAAGGCCAAATTACTGGATGCACCTTTGCAACGGGATGTGTTGTTTAAAGTTAAGGCAGAGGAGGTATTAAAAAAGATGGAAGATAAGGCAAAATCTATGCAAACGGTCAAAGATTTCTTACAGGTTCAACCTTCTCGTTTTAGCAGGAATTGGCCAACAAAAAATTGGTCCTTTCCAGTCACAGACAGACCTCAAAGGGGCAGATATAGACGTCCAAGAGGTAGAGGCCAGACACAAGGACCTTACAGACCTCGATAATGGGGTACACCAGACCAGAAAGAAGGGGAAGACAGACCTCAACCTTATAAAAAACAGTCTCGACTTCCCACTGCAGCTGCCAAACAGCTCTCTCTTGGCAGCCCCCTTAGAAGGAAAACTGGCTCTTTTCTATCACAATTGGCATTGCATCACCAAAGACAAATGGGTTCTCAACATCATATCTCAAGGTTACAGGTTCCACTTCCACACTTTTCCAAGGTTAAAAGGAATGCCAAATCTGCCACCAAATCAATGGGCAGAGGCTCAAAAACAAATTATAGCACTTATGGACATGAGAGCTATTCAAAAGGTACCACCACAAGAGCAAGGACAAGGATTTTACTCAAGACTCTTTCTGGTTCCCAGAAAGGACAAAGCCTGGAGACCCATTCTGGACCTTTCTTCTCTGAACACTTACCTGGCTATTCCAAAATTCAAAATGTTGACACTACAGCAGCTTCTTCCCATGCTGGGCAAGAAAGATTGGCTCGTGACTTTGGACCTCAAAGAGGCATACCTGCATGTCCCTATCAGACAAAAATGCAGAAGATACCTCCGATTTCTAGCAGGTTCAATGCACTATCAATTCTCTGCACTGCCCTCTGGCTTATCTACTGCGCCCAGGGTCTTCACAAAGTGCCTGGCACCAGTAATTGCATTTTGCAGGCAAAAAGGAATTCAGATTTACCCATACCTGGACGACTGCCTAATCCAAGCAGAGAGCAAGGAAATTCTTCTAAAGCATCTGGCGTACATAAAAAAGTTAAGTTGCCTGGGGTACACAGTAAACGAAAATAAATCAAAACTAGTGCCCTCACAACAGAAAATATTCCTGGGTGCCAGCTTAAACACAACGGCCCAGATGGCTTATCTCATGCCAGACAAGCAAGGACAACGGACTCAGTATTTTCATTTAATGTTAACAAAGACCCAGCTCCCTGCAAGAAATATTCTGCAGGCCTTGGGCTACATGGCATCTTGCATACTACTAATTCCATATGCCAGACTGCATATGAGGAAACTACAATGGTACCTAAAGAGTGTATGGTCTCAACACTGTCAAAATTTGGAAACAGTTATACCACTAATTCCTTGCCTACAACTGGAGTTTCAATACTGGGCTCAAGCTTGTCACCTCAACAAGGGACAGCCTTTTACTCAACTCACAGCCAGGCAGACACTGACAACAGATGCATCGATTTACGCCTGGGGAGCACACATGGCAGGAAAATGTATTCAGGGCGAGCGGCCCGCAGAACAAAGACATCTCCACATCAATCAAAAAGAGATGCTAGCTGTACAAACTGCAGTTATATCTTTCAAGGACCTGCTACATCCAGAACAACTACTACTAAAGACAGACAACACCACAGTTATGTGGTACATAAACAAGTAAGGGAGCACACACTCCTACCCCCTCTGCAGACAAGCCATGAACTTGTGGAACACAGCTTTAAACTACCAAGTTCATCTGCAGACACAATTCTTGCCAGGAGAGAAAAACACACTGGCAGACAACCTAAGCAGAAACATCATGGATCTTCACGAATGGCAATTGAGCCCACAAATATTCAGAATGATAGCACAAAAATGGGAGAAACCAGACAAAGATCTGTTTGCAACTCCAATGAACTGCCAACTACAGAAATTCTGCACAAGGAGCTACAATCCACAAACATGGAAAGTGGATACCCTCTCATTCAGCTGGAAAAAACTACAAGTACACGCTTTCCCTCCTTTACCTCTCCTTCCAAAGGTACTCATAAAAGCCAGGCAGAAAGAGCCAAAGATGATCCTAATTGCACCAGACTGGCCACGCCAGCACTGGTACCCAATCTTAAAGAACTTAGCACAAGAACCACCCTGGATTTTACCTCAAATCCCACAGCTGTTGACACAACACAACAATCAGATACTTCACAGCCAGCTAAAGACCTTAAATCTAGCTGCATGGAAAATTCCTTAACCAAGCAAATATTGCCTCTCTCCAAAGCTGTTATGGATGTCATTCTGGAGGCCAGAAGGCCTAGCACCAGGAAAGCCTACTCAGATAAATGGAAGAGATTCTGTGCCTGGAACCAAGCACACAGCCTTGACCCTCTTGTCCCAAACATTTCTCAGATACTTCAATACTTAACTGACAAGGGCCTCTCCTTCTCATCCATCAAGATTCATGCCTCAGCCATTTCTGCTCATTACAACACGGATCCACCAATTTCTTCAAATCCTTTGCTCAAACAGTACCTCAGAGGGGCTAAAAACATGAGACCGCTCCGTAGTGCACCTACACCAACTTGGGATCTCAACTTTGTTTTGGAAAAATTAACCTTACCTCCTTTTGAGCCAGCTAACACAGCAGAATTAAAATACGTCTCTTGGAAGACTGCTCTGCTACTGGCAATAACATCAGCAAGAAGAGCATCAGAATTACAGGCACTAATGGCAGTGGAACCTTTCCTCAACTTCCACCAGGACAGGGTGTCTTCAAGAACTAACCCTACGTTTATGCCAAAGGTAGTATCAAGTGTGGCTCTAAACCAAACTATTCACTTGCCAACTTTTTATCCAAAACCACAGAACAAAGGGGGAAGACTACTACATTCCTTGGACATTCACAGACAGTTGCGCTTCTACTTGGACAAAACCAAAGCTTTCAGAAAATCTGAGCTATTATTGGTAGCATATGCTGCAGGAGCACAGGGAAAAGCCATTTCAAAGCAGACTATTTCAAAATGGATAGCTCACTTTATACGTTTTTGCTATACCCACCATGAGAAACCAGTACCTAGCAGCATTAGATCTCACTCCACCAGGGCAACAGCCACTTCAACTGCCTACCTCAGAGGAGTGCCTACCAAGGATATTTTAGAAGCAGCAACATGGAGTTCTGTCCATACCTTCACCAAACATTACCATTTGCCCTTATATTCCAAATCCAGAGCTGGCTTTGCCACTGCTGTTCTGCAGGTCCTTATAGCCACCCCTAATGCCTTATAGATCCATCCGCCCTACCTCAGCTTTGGGATTCCACCCAAGTGTAATGACTGCAGCAGTGTCACACGATGAACATAGTACAGTTTTGTATCTACCATAAATGTAGATGTTCGAGTGTAGACACTGCTGCAGTCCATGTTATACCCTCCCTCCTTCCCCTCTTACTTTCTGGTATGTACCTAGGTCTTCTACCCTTATTTCCTAAAGGGAGTATTTGCTGGTAATTAAAAATGGTGGTTTGCTTTTCTATTATATATTTTACTAGCAATTTGCAAGGCCTACCTATTTGGGGGCACCTGATATCTGGGGCAAGAAAAACTGAAGAAAATGGCGTTGGCTGCATCGTATATCCCCCTGGCGAACTGACGTCAGGGAAGAAGCGACAGCAACTGACGCCGGACCAAGACTTTGGAACTCAGGCCGACTGGAGAACCGCCTGATGGCAGGATAACCCAAGTGTAATGACTGCAGCAGTGTCTACACTCGAACATCTACATTTATGGTAGGTACAAAACTGTACTTTTTTTGACCTGCCGATTTTCTTCCCTCCCTCAGCACTCAGAGGGGAGTACCTTTTGCACACCCTTGATATGCATCGGCAGCTTTGTTATTTGGATAGGACTAAATCTTTCAGGAAAATGGATCAATTGTTTGTGGCTTTTGCAGGACCCAGATTGGGTAAACCTGTGTCCAAAGTGACTCTATCCTTCTGGCTTAGAAACTTCATTACCTTTATCAACAGAATAAGCTATCCTTACCTTCCAGAAAAAAAGGCTCATTGTACTAGATCAATGGCTACTTCTGTAGCTTTTCATTCCAGAGCCTGTATGGATATCTGCGCAGCAGCCACTTGGGCAAGACCTCATACCTTTATCTCTCATTACAAATTGGATTTGGCCTCCAGTGGACGAGCATCTTTTGGTTCTATGGTGCTCAGGAATATCCTTCCTTAGGGCCACTCAGGTCTCAAGTAGCTGGGGACTTGGTCCTATCAGTAAGGAATGAATAAAGATTTACATCATCAGATAAAGAAGTTATGTCTTACCATAACTTTCCATCTGTGTTTTACATCTTTATTCAGTCATTACTTCCCGCCCTCCTTCCCCCTGACTAGATTCCTGGTGGACTTTAGGAACTCCTGGTTAGGGCATTTTCTCAGACAGAGCCTCCTACTGTTTTTCTCTTGCTATGTATATTATATAGGGGCGGGCAAACTCGATCTGGAGTAACTATGAGAGGGTCATTATGGGTAGGTCTTAGCTGAGAGTTTTTGGCTAGCGAGAGCTTGGAAACGGCCATGTCTGTTCCGAGGACGGAACCAAAGTCCTATCAGTAATGAATGAATAAAGATCTACAATACAGATGGAACGTTATGGTAAGACATAACTTCTTTTTTTAGATAGATAAAACATTACATTAAAGTATTTGGATACTGTTTTGCTGGAGGATTAAATTCTGATTCCATAATTTGTTTTACATTCAGATGGAGCTTTAATATAAATTTATTAAACATATTGGCACTTCTTTCATTTGCTTATACATCTAAGTGTGCATGTGTGCGTCTCAGGTTGGATGATATTGTCAGTATGAGTTTTCAGGAACTCATTATTTGTTACAGACTTGCCAAGTATGTGGTAACATGAAGCATATAATGCCTTTTCAGAGGGCAGGCTGTGCTTGCCTACTTAATGGCTTCAGCATAGGATGAAATGCTAATTTTTGCTTAAGAAGCATTTGCAAAATATTTTAAATAACAGGGTGTCTCATTTATGAAGAATGGTGCAATTATTTTCTTTTTCGTTTTCTTCATTTTTGTACCTTTCTTATTTGTAGGCATTACTGCTTCTTTTCAGTGTTATAAGTCAAATACAAATAAGCACAACACCAGAAGTTAATCATATTTTTCACTGTGGAAGTACTGACTGCACTTTTCACAACAGAAGTCCAAAAGTGGTTAAGTACACCCTCCATCCTGGATTCCAGAGATTTTCACCCTTCCCAGTCTAACCTGGTAGATACCCTCCAACCTAGGCATCAGCACAACTGTGGTATAAAAGGAGTGTCTGTATGCACCATCTTGCATTTTTTCTTCTCATTGCTGTATATCAGAAGATTGAAAGTTAATAAAATGTTGTCAGTCCATTAATTGTGCCTGGCTTCAAGGTTGTAGATGACATTTTTTGTCAGTGAAGTACTTATCTAATTATCTGAAGTAGTTTACTTCATTTGCTCTTCAACCTGTGGGTATACGGATCCGTATCAGATCCAAAATGACAGTTTCACCAGCATCTGATCTGAGCTCCAAGCTCCTCTCCTTACCCATAAATACCCCTTCATCTTCTTCCTTCCCCCAGATCTCATTTGCTGCGGCTTTGCCTCACATGGTGGTCTTGGAGCTCCAGGTGTGGTGCTTTTCTATAGTGTCTTTCAGGGTTTTTGGGTAAGAGTGTACTTGTTCTTGCTGTGTTAGGGTTTTCCTTTCCTTTACCTCCCCTTCCTCACGTTGCATCGTGAAAAAAAAAAAGAGTTTTGCTGTAGTTAGTGTGTTTGTGTAATTGCTGGAAACCATTGGTTTCTTTCTGTTTTATTTTCGGGCATGGCTGAGCAGAATAAGCCTGTCTTTAGAAAGTGCGCAGAGTGTGGCCACAAGTTGTCCCCAAGGGATGGCCACACTCTGTGCATGGTTTGTTTAAGAGTTGCACATCTGTCCACTGACTGTTCTATTTGCATAGGTTTTAACTCGCGGGCCTTGAAAGATTGCAAGATCAAGCTTGTGATGAAGAGACTTTTGTCTGCTTCGGGGGCGGCTGTCTGTGCAACTGCTGCAGTCACAGCTTTGACTGCTTCTACTTCTTCTGCCTCTTCCTCCTCCCAGGCCAGGACTCATCCTCCTGCTCAGAGGTCTGTTGAAGGGGAAATACTGAGAAAGGATAAGGTCAAAGCTAGGAAGAGGTCACCGGACCGGTCGGGTCTGTCGGGTCCTTCACAGAAACTTCAGGCTGTTTCCAGGCCTAGTGCTCCCCGGCTTCGGTCGCAGAGGTTCTTGCCGGAGGAGACTAGACCTTCTTCCAGGGTGTTATTTCACCGACCTTCGAGGACTGCATCAGTGGCTTCTTTGTCGCGCTCCAACAGAAATTTGAGTGAAGCCGAGATGGGCAAAATGATAAGATTTTTTCGCACCCAGATCCAGATGGGAATCTTGCCAGCCCCCTCTCCCTCTTGAGTGGGGAGCTCGCTCCCTTTTTTCACCCCAATAACTCCTTCTCCGATCTGACCCTCAGTAGTGGAATTTTCTGATCTGAGAAGTCTCGGAGTCAGGGGGTCGGCACCGGTGGCACCTTGTACCTCGACACCGGCCATTGCCCTCAACATGTCTGATCCAACGAGTTTGGATTTGAGCAGCTCTCAGAGCTATAGTCTGGGCTTCTGATCCAAGGCGGGATTTCCATCAGCTCTGACCATGTCGGGTCATGGTCCCCCCTTCAACATCCTGGCACCTGCAGGCTCGGCTCCGATTCCCCCGTTGGGTCCAGGGAGTGCAGCTTCCTTACTGGTGGCTCAGGAGGCTCATTCTCCTTCGGCATTCGATTTGGTGGAAAGGGTCCTCACGGGTGGGTCAAGACTCCTTTTTCCTTGGATTCCACCCCGGCTCCCTCGGCTCTGGATGTGACCTTGGTCATTTTGTTCACTCAGGGACAGCCCGTGCCCGATGTGCCCCAGGCAGTTCTTGCGGAACAACAGACTGTTTTGCAAGTGGAGAGTCCCACCGAAGAGGCTCCTCGCAAGCAGGCATGCAAAAGGAGGCATAGTCTCCCTATACTCATCACTCATCAGACCAATGATTGAGTACAATGCCCCATTCGGAATGTATCTGACCCGACACTTGCAGCAGCTGGAGAGGCCACAAAAGTTCCTCACCAAAAGGATAAAGGGTCTCAAACATCTGTCCTATGCTGCCCGACTGAAAGAACTCCAGCTCTATTCAGTCGCTTACCGCTTGCTCAGAGGTGACCTTTGCCTAACATACAAGGCCATGTCAAACCCAGATTTGATGAATATGCTTCACCTCAAAAAATCTAGATCCGTCAGAGCCACAAGGGCGGGAGACGTAAACCTCGACACGGCTATTAATAGGACGTGCTGGAGGGATAGATTCATCACCCAAAGACTCCCTATGCTGTGGAATAAAATCCCGGTATATGTGAGGCAGAGCACCTCGCTGGCCTTGTTCAAGAGAAATCTTGACCAATGGATGGGAGATCGCAGATATACCCCAGGGATTACCTCAGTGTCACTGCTCAACAGAGGCACAGCAAAATAATGGGTATAGTTCCCCATACTAAAGGGGTGGCGTAAGCCACAAAACTATGGGCTAGGCTTGTAAATGCCCTCGGGCAGATAGCCTAGTATGAACCTATGAACCTATGAACCTATGGACTCCTCTCCAGAGTCCCTCACCAAGGACACTGACTTGGAGGAGGGGGAAGACTCCCCCAGATCTCACCCCCGATGATGTCTCCTTTGGAGACATCATGAAAATCATGCACGAGTGAGGGGGGGGGGTCCACCCCCAAGCCTACCTTGGATGAGTCTGTGTTTCTGGAGGCCTTCGGCATGGGCCCGTCTACTTCTTGGGTCCCCCCCATGGACCCATTGGTGGATCTCATCACCTCCCGGGCATGGAAGGAACCGGACACCGTGGAGCCAGTTCAGAAGCACTCAGACAAGATCCTAAGTCGCCCTTCGGACAGACCTAGTTGGAACACAGGGTCCCCTGTAGATGCTATGGTGGTAGCAATGGCCACCAAGAAAGAACTAGCCCAAGAAAGTTCTACGATCCATCTGACAAAGTCCAGGACGATGGATCACCTAGGGAAGTGGGTGTATGCCTCAGCTACCAAGAGAGCTGAATTACTTGGCACATGTTACCAGACTGCAGCTCGTCCTTGTCAAAGAGCTAGCTGAGTCATCCCTGGAGTCCATGTCACTGGAGGATAAGTGCACATTATCCATGTGGATGGCCACACTAAAAATGGTATCCAACATGTCCATGCACCTCCTTTCGCATGCCACCAAAGGAGCGGCAAGGGAGGCTGGGTCTGGCGTTGCCATAAGGCATCATGCTTGGCTCAGGCTGTGTCAGTTCACGGAGCCCTTTAAACGTAATTTGCTAATGCCCCTTATGATGATTCTACCTTGTTTGGGAAGACCGTTCGCGAGACATTGATCCAGAGTGAAAAGGACGGGAAAACACTGTCTGCCGTCAGGATCTGCTTCTCTAACTCTCAACCATCCTTCTCTAGGAATCAGCGAGGGCAAAAGAAAATGTGGTTCCGGAAGTCTCAGTATTCCCGGGACGCTCAGGACTTATCTTCCCCCAGAGGCAGAGGCAGTTTTGATAGATGCTGGCCCAGATGCAGAGGGGGTCCGAGGAATATGGGGTCTTGAACCATTCTTACAGGCCCGCGCAGCAGCCCTGAGGGGTTACCCGACTGCTCTGCTCTGGAGGCATTTGTGGGGGGGGGGTCATATTTCATTGAACCTAACGGCATGGGAGTCCATGTCAACAGACTGTTGGGTGCTTCAGATCATATCCAGAGGCTATTCTATCCCCTTTGTGGATTTCCCTCTTCCACCAAAACACCTCCCAGACATACCACCCATGCAAAGGGAGGTAGCAGAGCTCGAAATAGACAAGCTGCTAAAGAAACTAGTCATCCAACCCTTCCCCCGTGACAGTCCGGATCGGGAATCTACTCCAGGTTCTTTTTGGTGCCAAAAAAGACGGGAGACCTAAGACCTATTCTAGATCTTTCCACCCACAACCTGTCAGTTGCCAAAGAGAAGTTTTGGATAGTCACATTGCAATCCATCCTGCCTTATCTGCAGGTGAAAGACTGGATATGCTCGATAGATCTCTTTACTTTTTCAAGCCAGAGACTACTTTTTGAAGCTGTCAGGCCACCTGGCAATCACCATCAACACAACAAAATCTTCTCTGATCCCAATCCAGGTTCAAGAGTACATTGGAGCAAGGATAGACACTCTGCAAATGAAGGTTTTTCTAACCCCGGAGAGAATTCGGAGCTTATGACTCCATGTGACCCTGGTCATTCAGTCACACCGCCCATCAGCAGAGATGGTACAATGAGCTCTGGGTTCCATGGCAGCCACAATTACCATTCTTCCCTGTGCTCATCTTCATATGCGAGTTCTACAGTGGACATTAGCGGTCCAATGGTCATGGTTAGATCTGCCGTTGACTCATCCAATATGCATCAGTAGGACTGGCAGGGGAGTCCCTCTGGTGGATACATTCCTTGGAACTGGGCGAGGGGCGTCCATTTATTGCAGCTCCTCCCCAAGCCACTGTGACCATGGACACCTCTCAGCTAGGGTGGGGGGGGGGGCATTGCTTGGGAAGGACAGTCCAAGGCACATGGTCCCCGAATGAGATCAAGTTGCATATTAGTGTCCTAGAGATGAGGGCGGTCCTTTTAGCATTGCAGACTTTTCATGCCTTTCCCCCTCTGGGAGTTATTGCAATACAGTCAGACAACATGTCAGTAGTCTGGTTCATCAACAAGCAGGGAGGAACCAGAGCTTGCCCCTTTTGTCGTGAGGCCATGAGAGTGTGGGAATGGGCGAGCTCCACCAATTGGTTTCTGGTAGCAACACACATTCCGGGATGGTCCAACATACTGGCGGACAAACTGAGTAGGACTGTTCTGATGACTTACGAGTGATCTCTGAATCCTTCAGTAGCAGAGCAGTTCTTCCTCGAGTGGGTTTGGCCTTGCTGTGATCTCTTCGCATCTCCTTCCAACAGCGAGTTCTTTGCTCTGAACCTCCCACAGGGAGAGTCTCCCAGAGACACTCTAGTTCATATTTGGCCTCCCGGTCTTCTCTTTGCTTACCCCCCATTGCCTCTTATTTCGAAATTCCTCCAGAAAGCTCGCAGGCTGGGGTGCAAAGTGATCCTCACTGCCCTGTTCTGGCCACGCCAAGTATGCTTTCCCTTCCTCTGATCTCATCTTCTAGCTCCTCCTTGGATCTTAGATCCAATTCTGTATCATCTCTCACCCCCCAGGGGTTACACATCCAAACCTGGACAGTCTGAAGCTCACTCCTTGGTTGCTCCAGTTCCCGTGATAGCTAGGACTCTCCCGGCTTATCTTCTCTGGTCAAAACTATTCTGGTGGCAGCTCACAAATAGTCTGCCAGGAAGCTTTACTGCAGTAAATGGAAGTGTTTTTCCATCTGGGCTTCTCAAAGTGATCTGTATCCTTTCACAACTCCTGTACCAGCGGTGTTGGAATTCTTGGCATATATATTTCATCAAGGTGCTATCTATTCAATGGTGAAAGTTCAATTGGCTGCCATTTCCAACTTTCATATTGGCGAGAACATGGTTTGTTTAGCATCCTCTAAACTTTGTAAAACCTTTATTAAGGGTGCTTTCCTTTTAAGACCCCTTGGTGAAGGATCCTTCCCCCTCCTTGGGACATGGCTTTGGTTTTACAGGCTCTGGTTGCTCCACTCTTTGAGCTGGCTGTGTCAGTGGACCTAAAATTTTTATCCTGGAAAACGGCCTTCCTAGTAGCTATCATTTCAGCTAGGAGGATTTCAGAACTTCAAGCATTGTCTATAAAAGCTCCATATATGGTTTTCCATAAGGACATGGTGTCACTTCATACCAATCCATCCTCTCTTCCCAAGGTGGCTTCTGAGACTAATATCAACCAGCTGATTAATTTACCAGTGTTCTCTCCAAATTTTCAGAACAGGGGTGAATATAAATTGCAGTTGTTAGACGTACATAGACAACTGAGATTTTGCTTACACAGAACTAAGACCTTTCACAAGTCTGACAAGTTGTTTGCGTCTTACTCTAAACCTTTCCTGGGCAAACCAATCTCCAAGGTAACTTTGGCTCGATGGAGCTCTCATTTCTGTATATTTCTGGAATTCTCATTTCTGTATTTCTTCATGTCTTCAAGTATACAAAGACAGGGGTTTGTCATCCCTGGGTCAAGTAAAAGCACATTCTACTAGATCCATGGCTACTTCTGCAGCTTTTTTTGGTCCAGAGTGTCTCTGGATGATATTTGTTCTGCGGCTACTTGGTCCTAGTCTCATAACTTCATTTCTCACTATAAGCTGACATAATATCTAGAAGAGAGAGCATCCTTTGTCTCTGCGGTGCTCTGGAATATCCTTACATGAGGGCCACCCAGGTGTTTAGTAGCTGAGTACTCTGTCCCACAGGTTGAAGAGCAAATGAAGTAAACTACTTCAGATAAAGAAGTTATGTACTCACCATAACATTCCATCTGAGTAGTTGTACTTCATTTGTCTTCAACCGACCCTCCCTCCTTCCCCCTGACCTTATGGTTTATTACTCTGGTAGGTGAGAGAGAGCACCTCTGCAGCTCTCCTGTTCTTACTGGGTAGGTTTGTATATAACCTGTTGTGATAAGGTTTAATTGGGTCCGGCTTAGGTTGATGGTGCAGCAAACTTGATCCGAGGGGAAGGGAGGAGATGGAAGGGTATTATGGGTAAGGGGAGGAGCTTGGAGCTCGGATCAGATGCTGGTGAAACTGCTATCTCGGATCCGATAGGGATCTGTATACTCACAGGTTGAAGACAAATGAAGTACAACTACTCAGATGGAACATTATGGGTGAGTACTTAACTTCATTTTCTTGCATGTTTAAAAGCTTGAAATTTCAAGCATAAGGGGCTACAAATGCTAGAATATAGTCAATAAGTGTATTAAATGTAGGAAGTAGATTTCCTACAAAGGCTTCCATAATCAGAGTATGAGTTGCTTGGGCATGGTACATAACATTACCTCCTCTCTCTGTTGTATTAGATTCAGTTGGAAGACTATCAACATAGAGCCAAATCTCTCCAGGACTACATGAAGAAAAGCTTGGTCGCCATGTCCAGGACTGCATGGCATTAGTCAAGCTGTCCCTATGTGCCTCACTCTTAAAATGAAGGAGAAGTGCCCTTGAGAGAAGGAAATCTGGGAGGCTGATGGCAACCCTAGGCTTCAGGGCAGTTTGTGTTAAGGAATTTTTGCAACCTCCATCTCTCATAACTGTTTGGACCAAAATGTCTAGCATTGCCTTTCAGGAAGCCATTGTACAATTGGATGACCGTACGTACTCTGGAGGTGAAACACTTCAATCTTCTGTCTAGCTGCCTCTCTACAGCCTCTGGTTCCAGCACCCATTTTTGGTAACTGCAGACGAGGGTGGTATTAATTTGATATTTGCTCTCAAGGACAGCTACATGAATAATAATGCTGCTTTGCTCAATAATGACCAAAGATCTCCAAGATGATCAGCTGTCCAAAGTAAGGGCCAAGACGTCCAAGGCTCTGATGTCTGCCTTTCTTGCCTTAGCATGATCTGGGCAAGCCTTCCTCTCATCCCCTCTTAGTACTTGATGAGATTGACTCAGGAGTTTGTTCTATTCAGGAAAACACTGTAACTATCTTCATATAAACTATTGATGTCAGGTTCCGTATTCAAAAATGAAAAAGAGGCATCCCCCTCCCCAAATAATTTCATTCCTCTGACTCAAGGTGGATGAACTGGCATGTGTAGAGCAGCTGTGCCCCCCCCCCCCATCCTTAGATATGAGTGAGACATGGAGAACTTTTTATCTTCTGCTTCTGCTCTAGAGGACTTTTCAGTTGGTGACAGTGAAGGATAAGTCTAAATGAGCATCAGCAGATTTCTGAGATACCCTGGAAAAGGTACAGGGGAGCCTCTGAGCTTAGCAAAGCTAAAACTCTTAGCTGTTCCTCTAGTGAGGAATGAGTAAAGACTTGGAAGATGCTTAGTAGTGGATCTCTGGAGCCAGATTCCCACTCCCCTGCTCCCTGGAGGCCAAACCATTTTAGAAGGTTATTGATTTGTGCAAGTACCTGTATAAGAACTTGAATGCTGTTCTGGCTGTGTTGTCCATGTATTCCAGCAAATAGTTAGCTAGAGTTCCAAATAAGAAGCCACTTCATACGGGTAGGAAAAGAAAGATATTTGACCATTTTGGGAAGAAAGTCTACACGTCTGCCATCCAGGTCTTCAGGCCCTTATTTGCCAAATTCATATGTTAAAGTTCCATAGGACTTCACTGTCCCAAATGAAGGGCAAACCTGAGAAGACAGTGAAGTCAAGAGAGAGATGGTATTAGACTAGTGCTGCTTGACCTTCCAAGTTGCCAGGCACATCACCATAAGTGTGTATTATGCTTTAGATGCATCATGCAGGTTGTCAGCAACAGAGTCAGCCATTAAGAGACATGCCTGGCTGAGGATCCAGCCCCTGCAAGACCATGTAAAAGCACAGCTCTTTAATGCTTCGAGAAATGGATCTGCTTTTTGGTCCATCCTATGAAAGAGGTGTTTAGAAAGATGGAAGAAAAGAAGTTAACTATGCAGTGTGTGAAACAGTTGCTTCATACGTTTGTCCATGAATAACTGTAGAAACTATCCTTCTGAGAGTTGTCCCCTCCACCAGAGTCAAGACGAAGAAATGTAACCAAAAGGGAAAAAAGGCCACTATAAGAGTTAATGGGAAGTTGAGTAAAAAGGGAAATGCAGTGCCCTCAGACTACTTCCCCCAAAAGGAATAAGCATGAATCTTTAATGCTGCCCCCCCCCATCAACCTCACCTCCACAGTTCACGCCCACACAAAATATAGAGGTGAACTAGACTACTTGTAAAAGAGTGTGTGAGATTTATCAGGGCACATAGAATTTTTTTGAATGAGTACAGATTGCAGTTTGTAAAAAAGGTCAAGTTTCCTAGATGTTCACAAATGGTCAGAGAAACTGTGTCTAGCTGTTAGGAAGCTGCTTGCTCTATTCCAGGGTTACATTGCCTCAGCCTCTATTGGCCTGTTGTGCTACTTTGAGCAAGTCAGTTTACCAAACATTGCTCCAGGATAAGTGGAATATTGGACTGATTTTATCAGTGGTCTGAACTGCCTGACTTCCTGTAAACAAAAAACACTTGGTCACACGCCTGATTAAAAGACCTTCTGTGGCAGGGAGCTAACAGAGACTACCAAAACAGGAAGTGGAAACAGGTCTCTACTCAAGATTACTTTGCCATAAAAAAGAGGACCCATGGAGGCCAATCTTAAACTTGGCAAGGCTGAACAACTTCCTAATCATTACAAAATGTATAATGCTAACCTTGTAAGTTATTTTGCCTATCCTCTTTCCTCAAGTCTTCATAGTTTGGATCTGAAAGATGGCTACCTCCACATACATATAAACAGAGCAGACAGGTGGTACCTCAGATTCAAAAGTGGCATCTCACTTCCAGTGTATTACTTTGACTTCTAGGTTATCTGCTGCATCCAGGATTTTTGCAGTGTCTGTCCATCCTTTGCCTTCTGCATAACCAAGAAAAGGCACATCTCTCTCCATCTGGACAACTTCTTGATTCAGGTGCTAACCCCCGGGAAGAGACAGAGCTACAATATAGCCTTACCTGCTTTCAAAATCTAGGACTAATTCTAAACCTGCTCAGATCCTACCTGTTAGACAGTAGGCAAGTCATGTTCCTGAAAACCTTACTGAACTACAGGGCATTTCTTCTCTTGGGAAAAGTTACTACTCTTGACTAGCTATTTCAGTTCCATGGCACAACATACTCACATTACTGCAAGAGATTTTCTCAAAACAGTGGGATACTGGACCTTCTCAGACCTAATGGTCCTCCTAGCAAGGTGTCATGTGAGAAAACTGCAGTGGTACTTGGGAAATAGCTTGAGTGGATGTGTCCAGTCCCTGCACTGCTCCATCCACCTGCTACCCTGCATCAAGAGAGTGCACTATTTAGAGCATACAACAGGTGAACCTCTATTGGGGGGGGTCCCTTTTAAGCTGGTGCCAGACTCTATGGGTCAACATGGATTCCATGGGCAGCTTGTGTGGCACACTCTCAAGGGAATTCAGTATCTAGGGGAACTAGAACAAAATTCTGAGGAAAAATTACATTGTTGTAAGTAAATGACTGTAGTTTTAGCTGGGAAATTCTTCAGAATATTTGACAGCTACTTAACCTATATATCCTGCATATGCTTAAGGCAACACTGCAGTGATGAACATAAGCAAATGGGGGGGGGGGGGGCATGCTTGTATGTATTTTACAGTTTGACCATGGAAGCATAGTACATATATCAGCATATTGCAATCCCTTCTTGGGAAAGCATTCTGATAAATTACTTAAGCAGCACAGAGGCCGATATTCACAAACACATACTGGACAGTGATATATTTCTACTTTTGGTCCTTAGGTGGGGTGTGCCAGTAGAAGATATTTTGCTTCTCCAGAAAACAGGCAGTTCTAAATCTTTTTTTTTTTTTTGCAGCAGGACATCAACTACAGGTGCCTGGGCAGTAGATGCCTTCTCAATAAGCTGACCTATTTTTGTAGACCATTTCCATGGTCCCTGTCCTCCTCGGGTGATATTTTCAGCCTTTCCTCTTCTGTCTACTGTGTTACATCTACTGTGTTACTCAGTCTTTTTTTGGCTAAGGCAGCAATGGTTCTCCCTTTGACTAAGTGTAGTAAGGAGAAAGCCTTAGTGTTGCTTTAGCATGTGAACATCTGGACACAAAACAAATGGTCATGTTAATGTGTGACTCTGAGTAAGTAAGTCACTTAACCAGACAGCATTCCCAGACTGTCTGCAGGTCCTCGTGTGCAAATAGACCCTTAGCTTCCACAAGGATAGGGTAGCACTTTGCACAAGTCTAACATTCATGCACCAAGGTGGTGACAGAATTGCTAGTAAACCAGACCCTCCTGCCTATGTCCTGTCTTATGTCACAGAGCAAGGGAGAATGACTCTTGCATACCCTGGATGTGCATAGGTAGCTGATACTTTCCTTGAGAAGACTGAGATCGAAGACAGACCATCTGTAAATGATTAGCTCATTATATTTGCTCCTGTCACTCATTCCCATGGCAGGACTGTTCTAGGGCATGTCATGACAGCAACTTCTGCCTAGAGCCATGGTAGGATTTCCCATGGCTGTCCTTCAGAGATTACAGTGACCAATACCTTGTCATAACCAGCCATTCACTGGAACATAGGCTCTGGGAATCTTCCCAAATGTTATCTCTACTGCAACAATGAACAACATGATGGACATAGTACTTGTGTTAGGAATTTACCTTAAGTGTAGATGTTCAATTATGTTCAGTGTTGAAGTGATATTTTTCTCCCTCCATTCAATTTCTTCCTTTGATGTGAGCATCCTGGAGATGGAATTGGGTACCCAGTCACCTCTCCATTTACCTTCCCCCTCTCTTTTCATTGCAAGGTGCTCTCCTCGAGCTGACCTAGAAATTGGAGAGGCCATTTTAGGACATTTTCTGTTTGGGTTGCAATACTTATATTCCACCTGGATGGGTCATGTTCAGGTCTCAGCCTCAATCTGTGGAGGTAGTCAAGACAAAAAAGAACTAAAGGTATGGCAGGTGACCTCTTCTACCACAGACATGCTGACATTTGGGTGGGAGGGCATCACCCTGACCTAGAGGGGAAACTTTGCAAGCAGGACCCGACATTGAGCCTTATGCTGCAAGTCCTTGACTATTGAGACTACTGTGACAGTGAACATACTTGAACGTATACAGTTATGGTAAGTTCATAACACAACTGCGCTTTATTTCTAAAATACAATCATAAAGCCATTTTAAACATATGTCATACAAACAAATCTCCACAATTCTCCACAATACCAGTTACTTGTAAAATTCTTGAATTATTTTAAACATAATGTTATATGAATATAAATGAAGTTAAAATTATTTTTAGCAACAGTAATAATTTAACACACAACTGAGCTTTGAACTTAACTCTTTAAACAAAGGCAGTACCCATGAGAAAGAGTACATATTTCTTGTATCTTCCCTGGACTACACTCAATTACCACAATGCAACTGGAACTAACTTAATGTTATATATTATAAAAAATTTGTACAGATGGTAATTTAGTCTGTTGTGTCATAGAATGCATAGTTATGTGTGGCGTAAGATACATTCAGCATGAATCTCACTATTGCATAACTGGTAACTGTATTTTACTAAACAATAAGTACCAAATAAGGAGTCTGAATCGTGCTTCTTTTAAATGAATAACCTGACATCTTTGCAAAAATGCCTTCAAGGCTTGTTATTCAGACTGCAACTGTCCTTTTATAACAAATCATTTGTAACACCTTGCACTAATTACTAAAACTCTTAAAGTAATACACTCACCTGGCTACTTTAAACCAAATGTACCCATCCAGTGTCTGTGCTAAAACCCGTAATATAGAGTATGTCATACTGTATGATCTGTGTATTAATAGTGTCCTTTTTATTTTCTCCATATTTGTTAGAGATGTCACACCAAACTCACATTTAACAAAACCATTCACTGTTTTCTGCATGATACCAATTAATGTGGACCATCACTGTATTTGAAGAGCTACATTTAATTTTGATTACGTGCTCCTGCAGTCTTATTTTCACAGCCTTTTACTGTCTTCCATATGAACCAATATATATATATATAGGCTTACAATTTCAGTAAATTCCATATGTCACATTTTTAATTTCACGGTTGCTTTTGGAATTTAATTTTTATGACCATTAATCTCCCAGCAGTTACCTCCCCCTGTGCAATTGCAAATACTGTATCATCCAAATGTGCATTAACAGTAAAGGGGACCATTGTAAAGGAATCGGATTGGTTATTTTAACTAATCCAGTAAATCAGGGATTCTTGTGTATGAAAACAGCAACTCTTTGTTGTTAACGAAACTGTGATCACTTACCATAATATGCCAATTCTCAGAATGATTTTTGAAAGTATCTGAGAAATGGCTGAAAGTAGTTAAAACTTAAACGTCATCTGAGGTTTCAAAGGCCACCTGTCTAATGCATTGTTTCTTCCTGTTAAAGACTTTATTTTCATAGTGCTTCTATATGCTAGGACTATCCCAAATTCAGCAATTTGGTAAATAGATCACCTTTAATCCTTTCTTGACCTGTATTCCTAGAGGTATTTCTCTGTATTTATTTTGTATTTTTTTTTTATTTGTTAGTGTGTTTGCATTTGATACTTGTTTATTTGGACCGTTTGATTGGTTTCAGTGAAATGTGCTTTCTATCAAACAAAGTAGTCCCATATATATATGTATATATATATATATATATATATATATCAAATATAATTTATATTCGTTTATCTGTTTGTTGATTAAAGTAGTTTTGCCACTTTGACCCGTTGTGACTCACAGCAAGTAAACTTTAATCAATTAAAAATATTTCTTCTTTTCTTAAAACATTTATTTTGAATGAATTCCTAGTTGGCCAGTCCTGTAATATATGAAAAGTATATTGGAATACTTTATAGGCAGAATCCACATCCTGTCGTACTAAATACGGAACAGTGTCATTTGTATAAGTAATAACACTTGAGTGGAACTTTGTTTTTCAGAATATTTTTAATTATGAATTGCAAGGTCCTCAACAGGGAGCTTTTGAGTAGATACCTTTTTTGTTTCACTGTCTAAAGAAATACATCATCTTCTTTTTTAGATTTTCAGTGGCCTTTTCTAAGCCACATTTGTGACTACAGTAAAATATTTATTAAACTGTACAATCTTATTTTTTCACTAGAATCCCATCTTCTGTCTTTGTGATCAGGTACAGATATAGTAGACTCAAGTTCAGTATCCATTTCTTTATAAATTAGACGGCCTTTTGTTAAGACTTTACCCCATTCACTTGTAGGTTTGTGTCGAATCACTATCTTAAATGGATAATTGTAAAATTTGTGAAAGACATTTATCCGTTAACCGTGATACATTCTTTTGTCCTAAAACTTTGAATGTCAAAAATCACGCATATCATTAGAGTCTCATCATTAAAAGCATCAAAAACCTGTTTACATTCATTCTTTAAAGAAAATTTACTTCCACAGCATTTATGTACTTGGGAACATGCAAGTTCTTGGTAACCACACTATATAAACCATTATAGATTATCCCAAAACATTTCTTACCACTAGTCAGTAGCTGGAGCAGGTAAGCATCTGTAATGTAACTCCAAAGATTACCTGACTGCAGTTGTATAACACATTTTCTTACATTTATATTTGAAATTGCCTGCTGCTGATAACATATTTTGCTATCTATTGCTTTATGTTTTGCCTTTGTGTTGAAGTAGACATAAAATAATTGCATAAAGCTGAAATTTATTTCTGCATACAGCCTAAAGCAACATAATTTGAAATGTTTTGCTGTCAGTGGAACTTCGTTTCATTTCCTTTTCTGTAATCTTCTTGTCACTTTATTTCTAAGTATGCATGTTTCAAGGAAATTTTCTGGGAATCTCTTTGGATTGAAAAATATGGATAAAGTATGTTCATAAGTGACAAGTGTGTTCTGATATGTTTCAAAGGCTATTGTGAGCAATAACACTTCAGTTCAAGCCAATGGCTTAAAATCTTCAGAGCCATCTTAAGAGTATTGGCTTGAACTGGAAAATAAGCATAACTATATTACATTGCATGAAGTTACATTTTTTGAAGCAGCTAAGGAATCAGAAAAAAAAACATATATTCTTATAATGTAAAAACACTTGAATTTTAAACGGACGTTTGACCTGAAAATTTAGTTTTGCATGTATCTTTCTCTGTATCTATATAGCTGTCTATATCTGTGTGTATTTCATATATATATATATATATATATATACACACACACACACACACACACACACACACACACACACACACACATGCACACAGAGATATATTAATAGATGTCGATATTGATATATTAATTTGTTAACCAGGTAAACCTATTTGGACACAAGTGTCCTTTTTCAGGGGTGATGTGAGAATACTGTCCGATTAAGTGACTTTATCAGTTGCACAGAAGGTACGTGTAGATCAAAGGAATCAAACCCTGCACTGTTAACAATAGGAAGATTCATACTAATAGCTCAGAGCTGTAACCTTCTAAGCTAACTGCCAAACGTGTTTACATATATGTTTTGTTTGTAGCATATGCTAAAAATGATTTTGCTTAATATTTGCAGTCATGATTTTTGTTTTATTTTAGTGATCCACCTGGCCTAGATATGAAATATCTTCAGAGGCAAGATACCAATATCCCCGTACGAATACAGAAACCAGCTACCCTACCTAGTGCAGGTACACATTTATTATTACTGTTAATGGATCCATTTACTGAGTTTAGTAAATCATGTGCTGCATAATTGAGTCCTTCTTAACTTACCCGATCTGACAGATGTTAAAGATTTTTGTCTTCTTTCTAGCTGCTAAATTTTTAATCCAGAGTATTAACATTTTTAAATTATAAAGCTTTATAGTGCATTCAGTTATTTTATACTTTTTTCAATATTTTTTATATTTGTATTATATATTTTATATTTTTTCGATGCTTTCTTAATACTGCCATGTCTGGATCATTCCGTTCTGTATGGAGACTTACTCTTAGCTTTTGTATCTTTTCAAGCTCTAAACTGATGCATTTCTTTGCAAGTAACAGCATTGTCTACAGTTGAGCTGGTGTTTGGGTGAAAGAGAAAAAATATTAAAGCCTAATTAAACATTAGGGGTTGGGGTCATTCTAGAAAATGTTATTTTGTGTAGCAAGAATAAAATCCTGTATGTGGGGCATCTAGAATGAAATACAGTTGATTTAAGAGTAAGAGTATTAAGCATGCATGTTTGTTAGGCAGTCAGGTATGTTATCAGGTCCCATCAGTGATGTGTACTGTTCATTGTGGAGAGTTAACTTAAGCACGTGTTCGTTGGTTACAGTGGGTGCGGGTTGAGATTCTGTGGGATATGTGAGCTTTGTATAGCTGTTCACTGGGTAGGATTTCCACCAGTTTTGTTTGCTAGTATGTTTGCTATCTCTACTGGATCTAAGTAGGTTGTGCCATTTTGGAAACGTTCTGAGAATTGCTGGGTATTATTCCTTAGTTTCCTGACATAGTTACAAAGGATTTGTAATTGTTTTTAACTTGTAACACTAGTGTAAGTTCATAGGATGTTTGTGTTTTCCTAATGGTATCTTTTTAGTTCTTTTGTTAGCTCTTTAATGTTAACCTTGGCAGTAAACATTATAGAACAAGCCCTAGTCGACCTGCCTCTATAGCTGTTCAGCCTGAGATTATCAGTTGGTTTTGTCCCTGAAGTATGGCACACAGCTGTTGTGAAGTCACTTCATAAAGGTGGACTCCCCGCTGACCCTGGAAACTACAGACCCATTAGCTTGACTAGTCTAATCTGCAAAGTCATGGAACATATTTTAAGGCTTGACCCCCAGCAGTTTGGCTTTAAGAGTAGAGCCTGTCTAGCGAATATGGTCCTTCCTTGAGAATGTACCACAAACTATAGACAGTGGACATGCTGTCTATACAGCATATCATGACCTGGCTAAGACATCATATCACATGCCAACCTAATAAATAAGCTAAATGAGCTCCAAAATGAACCCTGCATAGAAAGCTGAATATCAAACTGGTTTAGGGCTAGAATCCGGGTAGTTAAGGTGGGAAGTGCGTCCTAAGTAAATATAAAGGTGACCAGTGGTATTCTTAGAGCTCCATGCTGGGACTTCAACTGTTCAGCAGCTTCTTCATAGATCTCCAAAGTACAAATGGGGATCTCTGGCTGTACACATTTGCAGATGACAGCAAACTTCTTGTCACGTTCAAGTCATCCTCTCATACGTGGAAGTTCCAACTGGAACTCGTGTCAACAACTGGTGCTCAAAAAAAAAAGAGTTAACATTAAATGTGAAGACATGCAAGTATCATTGTATTTGGTAAACAATCCCTTCATCCTTTTTATAATAAAGACAACGCCTTTCTTTAAAATGAAAGTGTGCTGAGAGGCCTTGCAACTTGGATAAATAATTCCCTTGCCTTTACTATCACGTCCAAACAGTGGTTGGGAAATCCTTTTGTCTTGTACAGCTAATTGCAAAAAATATTTCATCTACATCTAAGGATGTTCTTATCACTCTGTATTCTGCAGTGATATCAAGTACAATGCCCATTTTCAGATATATCCTGTTAGACATGTCAAGCCACTGGAAAGACCCCAGGGCTTCCTAACTAAAAAGAGCTGCTAGGAGAGGATGTAAGCACTGTCCCCTTAATCAGTGGCCTGTAAACTCCCTAGCAATGGTCTGTGCCTTGCCGTTTGGGCAATTTTGTATTCAGTAGTACAAGACCTTTTTGATTTGTAAAGGTATAGCACTTCCACTAACACTATAACCAGGAATTTAAATTTTCTTCAACAAATAAAGCATGGTGAAGAGAGCTTTGACACATTGTTAAAAGTAACATTGGAACAAATGTCAGTACCTTTGAAGGTATCCATAATAAGTTTTCACATGCAAGAGATGGTCAAGGCTAAGTGCATGATGGTGAGGAAACCTAAAGCAGCCACTTCTAAAGTGGTATTATCCTGTACAGAAAACAAAGCCAGATTATGGCCAAATGGGGCCCTAGGCAGGGTAACGTATTGTTACCTACCAATAAAGGCTTGTACAAACCATGCATCCTTTTGTAAATTACTTCTTCATTAATGTTGCTAAGAAATTTTTCCCATCTGATCCCATATTATAAGAAAAACTAAAAAAAAATCCATTGTATTGTTGATATAGTCAACAAATTCTCTTGTTCTACTTTCCGTATTTGTCCATAAAATAAATGTCATCCAGATTTGAGTTTTTCGTATAATATGGGATCAGATATAATTTCCTTCCTTGATGATGTAAATTTGATGAAGAATCTTCATCTCCTTTTGGCTTGTCCAGGTTAGGGGTCACCACAGTGGAATAACCGTCCGCAGAACGATTGGTAGTGAAGTTTTACAGTGTTGAGTTGCCAGCCTGGTGCCCAACCTTCCACAGAAGGCACACACGCACCCACACCTAGGGCCAATTTAGAGTCTCCAATCCACCTAGAGTGTGTCTTTGGGATGTGGGAGGAAACTGGAGCACCTGGAGGAAACACACGCGACCATAGGGAGGACGTGCAGACTCTGGACAGAAGGCACCCCAGCTGAGAATGTAAATTTGATGAAGAATGGGGAACTGAATTGTTTCCAATTATATAAAGGAAACTTTTGCAAATACTTACCTACATTTTCTAAGTTGGCATCCTAAACATCAGAAAAAGGCTGTGTTAAAAGATTAGTTAGACTGACCAGAATGGTTTCAGACACCACAGCCTTTATCAATGAATGTGATGTTATTAATATGTTTGTTAGGAGAGGATACCCTGTAGAATTTCTTAACAGTAAGGAAGAAGTAATTTATAAAAGGATGCATGGTTTGTACAAGTCTTTAATGGTAGGTAACAATCATAATAGGGCTGGAGTTAATTATACGCACTTTACTGGGGACATATTATCGAGTACATTAGATAGAAATTTCAGAAATAATAAAGATTGTTTATTACAGCATATACTTGTAATGATGTTTTTAATCAATTAAAGAAGAACTGGGCCATTTTTACTTGTGATAATAGGGTATTTATTAGGTGTAGGCCATATTATAGCGTATAAAAAAGACAGGCCCTTTAAAAACTTATTAGAGTGGAACATAAGTGATTCTACTAGGAAAAGGGTGGTGTTCAAGTGCGGTAATTGTGCTCAATGTCCTTGTATATTACCCACAAATAAAATAATTATAAATGAAATAGAAATTGAGTTGAGGGGTCATTTCATCTGTGATTCTTCCCAAGTTACCTATATAGCTATCTGCACAGGATGTGCAGCTTTTTTACATGGGGAAAACTAGCAGAAGGTTTAAAGAAAGAGGATATGGACACCTTTTGGATATTAAGAAAAATAATACAAAAATGCTCTCACCAGGCACATGATAGACAGCCATCTCATTCCTTTAAATTTAGTGTTCTTGAGCAAATGAAAAAAGATCACAGGGGGTATGCCACAAATGAACATCTTAACAGATATGAACTAAAATGACAGTTGAAGCTCAATGCTACAAAATACCCTGGTTTCAATGAAACGTGTTGTATTAACTTTTCATTACACTTCCAAGTGTTTTAATTCTAATGAAGTTATAATTGTTGAGCATATATATTAGTCTAGGTTTTTAACATTTTAGAATAAACTGTGTTATTCTTGAGGTTTTGTAGAGAATCATATATATTAAAATATTTGTATGTAGTGCTGCGAGATTCAAGCATACTGATGTCTTTTTAAATGATGACATTTCTAGGATGCATTATTTTGTTTGGTTGCTTTTTAATATGGAGGGATATTTAAATAAATCTTTGGGTTGTGTTTTTTATTCTGATGAATTTTCTACTTTAGAGGAAACGAAAGCGCTTAGTCACTAAATTTGGTGTGGATTCAGTCTGAAACTTCCAAAATGGTGGTCTGTTTATTTGCCTGAAGTGTGAACTATGAGGGAAGTGTTGTTAATTTGTTGGTTCTCCCTGGTTCCAGTGTTTGTTTTTATACACTCCAAAAAAGTCCCCGATAAAGTCGAGTTCTTTGACTTCATCTTCAACTGAGCATCCATACAAAACGTCCAGGTTGGAACTGAAGCTGTCTAGCTTCAAGACTGCCACAGCATCATCTAAAATGTCTTTGTATCCGAAAGTACTTTCTCTGATCCGATACTCTCCGTCTATAGACCCAGCGCCTTCTAGGTTCCCATCTCCCTTCCTTGAGAGACAGTGATCCAAGTCACCAACTATTCCTTCATCTCGTTCTTGCAGGAGTCTTACCAAAGCCGACATGGACAGAATAATGAGGAAGTTTCTCTCAGCACAAATACAGATGAGGGTTCTCCCAGCTCCTACCCCCTTGGGTCAGGAAGTCTTAGCCAGCTCTACTCCAGTACTGGCTCCTTCTCCATTTCAACACTTCGTTTCAGAGTCCTTGGATCTGTGGTTCCAAGTTTGCCGAGACCATCTGGATTAGATCCAAGCACAGTGGTGTCCTTGGTTCCAAGGGTTTCTCTGAGCACCCCAGCTCCGAGTTCAGAGATGAGCGGCTGTTGAAGCTGAAGCGTCCTGGTTGGATCCAAGGTGTTGGAGTCAACTCCAAAGTTTTCAGGGCCATCTCTGCCCCTCAGAGCTACGGCCCTGGACAGCTCGGCTCCAACTTCCATCTTTGGTAGATTTTCAGTGCAGACAGAGCCGATGGGGCAGAAGCATGTCTTCTCAACTTTATCGGCTTCCTTCTCCTTGGGACAGTCAGCTTTTGAGGTAGTTTAGAGAGTGTTCTCTGCTTCAGTGGGATGGGTGTTGTCTTCCCCCCTCAGATCTTCCTATGGCATCTCCTGTATCTCTGCACCGTGAGCCACAGCATTTGACTCCACAAGCGCAGCCAGTCCGAACCCTTCAGACTACCCAGCAGAGTATTTCCATCTTTTCTGACAGTTCCTTGAAACATCTCACTGAGGAAGTTCCCTGGAAGAGAAAGTGCAAAAGGAGACACTTGGATTCCCCACAGGAATCTATCACAGAAGACACTGATTTCAATGAAGGGGAAGGATCCCCTAGATCACAACCTGAAGACATCTCCTTTGGAGACATTCTGGAGATCCTCAAGCAACAAGGTGTTTGGTCTTCCCAAAATCCTTCTCCAGAAGAATCCTTGTTTCTGAAGGCATTTAGGTCTGGCCCATCTTCATCCTGGGTAACTGCCTCCTGATGAGCTCATTGATTTAATTTTACAGTGGGCATGGAAGGAACCTGATACAGTTGAACCTGTCCCCAAGAGACCAGACCAAATTCTGGCACCTCTGGCAGGAGGAGAATACTGGAGAAAGGGAGTACCAGTAGATGCAATGGTCATGGCGGCTGCCACAAAGAAGGAACTTGTGGAGCAAGGGGCAACCTTTGCTCTTAGGTCACTGAACTATTTGGCACATTTCAGTGGATTGCAAAGAGATTATGATAAAGGAGCTATCAAATACTCTTTCAGCGACCGCTGCTGCAGAGACTCAAGCTGTGATGGCCTTGTAGTTGGTAGCCCTTCAGTCCATCTCAAATTCATCCATGAGACTTATCTCTCATGCAGCAGAGGGTACCTCAACTGCTGTTCTGGAGCCTTTCAAGTCTTCTTTTGTCAATGTTCCTTTTGATGAATCTTCCTTATTTGGCCCCAAGGTGAAGGATGCACTCCAGGTTTGAAAAAGATGGAAAGACACTCTCTGCTGTAGGAGTATGTTTTTCGACCCCTCAAAGATCCTTCTCTAGGAATCAATGAGAGGCGCAAAAAATGTGACTCAGAAAATCTCAGGGATTTTCCAAGATCCACGTGGAGAAGGTTCCCCCAGAGGCAGGGGGGAGAGCACTAATGGAAAACGCTGCCCACATGGCAGAGGTGGCCTGAAAAATTAAGGATCTGAAAACACGTTCTCTGAGAGACCCTACCAACACTGCTGAAATGAAGCCTGATTGTCCCCCTCTGGAGGCAGTCAAGGGTCATTTATCCCTGCATCAGTGAGCCTGGCTAGTTATCACAAAGACACTTCGGTGCAGATGATTATTTCCAGAGGTTATATAATTCCCTTTTTTCTTCCACCTCCATCCTTATAAAAGTTTCCCAATGTTCCACCCAATCCGAGGAAAGCAGCAGCACTGGAAATACAAAAGCTGCTAGAAAAATAATGTCATTCAGGAAGTCCCACTGGACCAGAAAGGATCCGGAATTTACTCAAGATTCTTTTTAGTGCCAAAGAAAACCAAGGACTTTAGACCAATTCTGGATCTCAGCATCTTGAACAAGTCATTCGATACTCAAAAGTGTAGGATGGCCACGGTTCAGTCCATCCTGACATTCCTAGGCAAGGGCGATTGGATGTGCTCTATAGACCTTCAGTAGATGTCTACTATCACATAAAAATGAACAGGGGCTCCAGAAGTTTTTTGCGCTTCTGGCAAGGAGCCAGTCATTACCAGTTCTGAGCCTGGCCCTTTGGTCTCGCTACAGTCCCCAGGGTGTTCACTAAATGCATGGCAGTGGTGGCAGCTCACATGAGACTGCAGGAGTTTCATGTGTTTCCGTATTTAGACAACTAGCTCATTACCACTCCGACCAGGCATCTACTCATAATAGTGAGAGACCAGGTACTCCAAACTTGCTTCCTTCTGGAAATTGCAACAAATTCTCAGTTGCAACCATCTCAAACACGGGAATTCCTAGGGGCCAATGTCAGTACAGTATCTGCGACGGCTTCACTTACTCTAAACAGAGTACAAACATTAAGATTCCAGGTCACAAAAATTATTCACAACACCAGAATTTCAGCCTGATTGATTCTTCAAGCCTTGGGTCAATGTCATCAGCCAAAGTTCTTGTTCCCCTGACAAATATCATATGGGAATTCTTCAGTAGGTGATAGCGTCCCAATGGTCAAGTCTTTATCAATGGATGTCACTTCAAATAAGGATCACACAGGCATGTAAGAAATACCTTTGGAGGTGGTGCAGCTTTTACAAGGCTGTCCATTCATTCTTACTCAACCCAAGACCATAGTGACCACTGACGCATCCCATTGTTGAGTGGGGGGGGCACTTCACGGGGAAAACAGTCCAAGGCACTTGGTCCCATGAAGAGGCCAGTTTGCATATAAATGTCCTAGAGATGAGAGCAGTGCTTTTATAGGGTTGCAGGCTTTTTGGGATGCTCTGTGTCTGGGGACAGTTGTGATCCAAATGGGCAATATGTTAGTAGTTTCGTACATCAACAAACAAGGAGGAACAAGGTCAGTTTGGCAATGGGCAGTCTCATCCAACCATTTCCTGATAGCAACATGCATTCCAGGGAAGTCCAGCATGATAACAGACAAACTGAGTAGATCCATTCTACTGCCTCACAAGTGGTCTCTCACAAAAGTGATGGAAGCAGTCTTCCATCGGTGGGGCCAGCCTTGCGGTGATCTTTTTGCATTTCCCCTAAACAGCAAGTGCAGCAGCTTTTTTTTACCTAATCCCCCCCAGTGGGGGAATCACTGAGGAATGTTCTGCTCCATGATTGGCCCTCTGGTCTTCTCTATGCTTATCCACCAATCCCATTGATTCCCAGAGTCGTACAGAAAACTACAAGGCTGAAGAGCAAAGTCATCCTCATTGCACCTTACTGGCCTCGACAGGTTTGGTTCCCCTTCCTTTGGCCTCATCTTCTTTACCCACCTTGGATTCGGGATCCGATTCCAGACCTACTGTCTCATCTGACATACATGATTCATTCAGACATCTCAAACCTCAAGCTAACAATGTGGTTTCTCCACTTCCATTAATAGCCAGACAACCTATTGCTGTCGCCCATTGTCTGTTATATACTTTTGTCTTCCCTTAAAGCTTCTGCTAGGAAAATCTAGAAGATTAAGTGGAAGAGTTTTGTTTGTTGGGCACATCAAAAACATATTGATCCATTTTCAGCCCCTGCACAAAGTGTCAGAGTTTTTGGCAAAAATTTATGAGAGAGGTAGCTCCTCTACCATTAAAGTTCAGTTGGCAGCAATCTATAACTTTCGTATAGGAGTTGATCATTTTTCTTTAGCCTCTACTGAGATATGCAAGGCTTTCCGAAAAGGTGGTGTTTTACTTGGACCACCTTATAAAAGTCCTACATCTTATAAAGATCCTACTCCTCCATGGGATTTGAATCTTTCCTTGCAGGCCTTAATCCATTCCCCCTGCAAACCAGCAGAAAAATATGATCTTGAATTTCTGACTTTGAGTAAAATATTTTTAGTGGCCATCACTTCTGCTAGGAGAATTTCAGAACTCCAAGCATTATCCTCTAAATTTACTTTCTTAATTTTCCATAAGGAAGGGAGAGAAGGTTGGATGATGTGCGGATAGTGAATCATGAAGTTCAATGGATTAGCAAGGAGGAAGTAAGGATAGCTGTGAAGAGGATGAACAACAGAAAGGTTGTTGGTCCAGATGACATACCTGTGGAAGCATGGAGGTGTTTAGGTGAAATGACAGTGGAGTTTTTAACTAGATTGTTTAATGAAATTGTGGAAATGGGCGGCCACGGTGGTGCAGTGGTTAGCATTGCCGCCTCACAGCAAGAGGTTCTCCGGTTCGATCCTCGGCTGGGGTGCCTTCTGTGCAGAGTCTGCATGTCCTCCCTGTGGTCACGTGGGTTTCCTCCGGGTGCTCCGGTTTCCTCCCACATCCCAAAGACATGCTACAGGTGGATTGGACACTCTAAATTGGCCCTAGGTGTGCGTGTGAATGTGCCTTCTGTGGAAGGTTGGGCGCCGGGCTGGCAACTCGACACCGTAAAACTCCACTGCCATTCAATGTGCGGACAAGGTGATCCGCTGTGGCGACCCCTAACCGGGAAAAAGCCGAAAGAAGAAGAAGAAGTTGTTTAATGAAATTGTGGAAAGTGAGAGGATGCCTGAGGAATGGAGAAAGTGTTTTAGTACCAATTTCTAAGAATAAGGGTGATGTGCAGAGCTGTAGTAACTACAGAGGGATTAAATTGATCAGTCACAGCATGAAGTTATGGGAAAGAGTAGTGGAAGCTAGGTTAAGAAGGAAGGTGATGATTAATGATCAGCAGTATGGTTTCATGCCAGGAAAGAGCACTACAGATGCGATGTTTGCTTTGAGAGTGTTGATGGAGAAGTACAGAGAATGTCAGAAGGAGTTGCATTGTGTCTTTATGGATTTAGAGAAAGCATATGACAGGGTGCCTAGAGAGGAGTTGTGGTATTGTATGAGGAAGCCGGGAGTGTCAGAGAAGTATGTAAGAGTGGTACAGGATATGTACGAGGGTAGTGTGACAGTGGTGAGGTCTGCGGTAGGAGTGACAGATGCGTTTAAGGTGGAGGTGGGATTACATCAAGGTTCAGCTCTGAGCCCTTTCTTATTTGTAATGGTGATGGACAGGTTGACAGATGAGAACAGACAGGAGCCCCCGTGGACTATGATGTTTGCAGATGACATTGTGATCTGTAGTGAGAGTAGGGAACAGGTGGAGGAGACCCTGGAGAGGTAGAGATATGCTCTAGAGAGAAGAGGAATGAAGGTCAGCAGGACTAAGACAGAATATATGTGTGTGAATGAGAGGGAGGATAGAGGAATGGTGGGGATGCAGGGAGTAGAAGTGGCAAAGGTGGATGAGATTAAATACTTGGGATCACCAGTTCAGAGTAATGGTGAGTGTGGAAGAGAGGTGAAGAAGAGAGTACAGGCAGGATGGAGTGGGTGGAGAAGAGTGTCAGGAGTGATTTGTGACAGAGTACCAGTCAGAGTGAAAAGGAAGGTCTAAAAGAGGGTAGTAAACCATCTATGTTATATGGGTTGGAGACAGTGGCACTGACAAAAAGGCAGGAGTCGGAGCTTGACGTGGCAGAGTTGAAGATGTTAAGATTTGCACTGGGTGTGACGAGGATGGAGAGGATTATGAATACGTATATTAGAGGGTCAGCCCAGGTTGGAAGGTTTGGAGACAGAGCCAGAGAGTCAAGATTATGTTGGTTTGGACATGTGCTGAGGAGGGATGCTGAGTATATTGGGAAAAAGATGCTAAGGATGAAGCTGCCAGGTAACAGGAAAAGAGGAAGGCCTAAGATAAGGTTTATGGATGTGATGAGAAAGGACATGCAGGTGGTTGGTGTGACAGAGCAAGATGCAGAGGACAGGAAGAAATGGAAACAGTTGATCTGCTGTGGCGACCCCTGGTGGGAGCAGCCGAAAGCAGAAGAAGAAGAAGATAGTGTGTCATGAAGCACCAGTCCTCCTTTCCTTCCTAAGGTGGTTTCAGAATTTGGTATCTATCAGTCTATTAACTTGCCTGTTTTCTTTCCAAAATTCACAAACAAATGCGAATATATGATCTGATGTTGTCAATCTGCATTCTATCCTCAACAAGTGGTTTTGGATCCGATCTGTGGGATTCGACTCTGCATTACTAAAGCTGTCAGCCACCAGATCTCTCAAGCTTCTCCCTTACCCACAATGCACCTACCAAATTACCCCAGATCTCGATTGCTGCTTCTAGCTATCAGACTCTCGAGCTGTATTTAGATAAGTAAAAATTTCTCTTACTTCTTTAGATAGTTTTTCACTTATTGTGACTAATAACTGTTAATTCTTCTATGTCTTTTTTCTGTTTTTCTGCTGCTTTTTGTGCTCCCTTGCCCATACGTCTTCATCATAATTCTCTTCATACCATTGTTGGTATTCCCTTACTCATTTCTTTTGCTTCTTTCTCCTAGCTAGTATGATTATCGTTTTGTATTTGTAAACTTCTATTTTTGCAGTTGCCCTTGTTTTTCCTCCTTTTTCATACTTGGTACACTTGGATACTATTGTTAATGTCTTCCTCTGCCTTAGGACTCTGTTGTAGTTTCTCTCTATACCATTGTTGTATTACCTTTCCTCTCTTTCTTCCCTTTTCAAAAAAAAAAAACTTTTTGCTAGCTGTTATTACATTGTGTTGTATTTCTAGGATTTTTCTGCTGTTGTCTCTGACTAAATACGGTATTATGGCCGACAAAAACCTGCAGGTTTTAAAAAGTGTTCTAAGTGCAGGCGTAAACTGCAGTTTTCGGATAAACACAACTCTGTGTGTGTACTGTTTCGGCCCTCTGCATGTACAACAGGATTGCTCTATTTGCCATGGATTTAACCTGCTAGCTCTTACTGAGCATAAAAATAAGTTAATATTGAAAGGCCTCATCCCATCTTCTTTTGGAGAAGCCATATCCCAGTCTCCAAAGTTGAAGCCTTCTACATCATCAAAATCTTCTTCACACTCTTCTCGGAAGAGAATATCCAAAGAGCTGGTCTCATCCCCGGATCAGAAAAATCAAAAAGCGTAGGATTCGACTACTACTTCGGATCTTACTAAGCACCAATCCAGATACAAAAGCTGCTAGAAAGAGAATCATCCAAGAGATCACACCAGAGCAGATTGGATCCAGAACTTACTCAAGGTTCTTTTTAGTGTCGAAGAAAACAGGGGACAGGAGGCCAATTTTGGATCCTACAAATCTAAATAAATCTGTTCACTGAACCAAGTTCCAAATGGTTATGGTTCAGTCCATTCTCTTTCTTGGGCAAGGATGACTGGATATGCTCGATGATCTTCAGGACCTGTTATCACATAAAAATAAACAGGTAATCCAGAAAGTGCCTATGCTTCCGGCTAGGAGCCAGTCAGTACCAATTCAGAGTACTGCCCTTTGGACTCACCACAGCCTCCAGGGTGTTCACCAAATGCATGCCAATAGTAACAGCTTTCCTCAGATTGCAGGGATTTTGGATGGTTCCCCTACCTGGACAAACTGGGTCATTACTGCTCCAGCCAAGCATTAACTCATACAAGCAAGGGGTTCAGGCTTCACCACACCTTGTACTCTCCTAGGAATAACCATAAACTACAGTAAATTGCAACGTCAGCCACCTGACACTTTGGAATTTATTGGATCACTTTTCAATGTCAAGAAAGTTGTAAAGAACACAATTTCAGCCCGTACTGTTTTCCACACTGTAGGCCTCATGGTGACAGCTATAACCTTAGTTCCATTAGCCAGGTTTTACATGTGGATCCTTCAGTGGATGCTTGCTACTCAGTGGTCTGTCCTTCATCAGTGTCATACCAGATAAGAATAGCCAAGACTTGCAAAAGAGATCTGTATTGGTGGCTGCAATCCAACCAATTCTTTCATGGCCGTCCCTTCATTCCCCAACAGTCCAAGACCATAGTGACCACGGATGCTTCCCAGAAAGGGTGGGGAGGCCATTATCTGGGGAAGACAGTTCAGGGTACTTTCTCCCACAAAGAGGCCAATTTTGCATAAATGTTCTAGAGATGAGAGCAGTGCTCTGAGTGTTGCAAGCACTTCAAAATGTTCTTCCCTCTGGGGTGATTGCGATTCAAATGGACATGTCAGTTGCTTGGTAAATCAACAAACAAGGGGGAACTGAATATTACCCATTGTGTCAAGAAGCTCTCAGAGTGTTGCAGTGAGAGATCTCTTCAGACTACTTTCTTGTAGTGACATACATTCTGGGGAAATCCATCGTGATTGCAGACAAACTGAGCAGGTGCATTCTTCTTCCTCATGAATGGTCCCTCAATGTGAAAGTGACAGTCCCTCAATGTGAAAGTGGCAGACCAGATTTAATATCAGTGGGGCCAGCCATGCTACGATCTTTTTGCCTCTCCCCTAAACAGCAAGTGCAGCAACTACTTTGCCCTGATTCCCCCGACAGAGGCAGTCACCGAGGGATGCTCTACTTCACGATTGGCTCCCAGTCTTCTTTATGCCTTCCCAGCAACTCCACTGATTCCAAAATTTCTGCAGAAAGCTGCCAGGTCAAAGAACATAGTAGTCCTCATTGCCCCCAATTGGCCTCGACAAATTTGTTTTCCCTTTCTCTGAACTCATCTGGTTCAACCACCATGGAACCTAGATCCGACTGTGGATCTCCTGTCTCACCCAACTTGTATGTCGCACCTTGATATAACAGACCTCACGTTGATGGTTTGGCTTCTCCAATTCCCTTAGTAGCCAGACTGTCAGTGCTCTCATCACCTGTCTGATGTATAATTTTATCTTCCCAAAACCCTCGACAAGGAAAACATATTCCAGTAAATGAAAAAGATTTGCCCTTTGGGCTCAGTAACACAATCTTGACCCCCTTTTCAGCTCTTATCAATCACATTTTAGACTTTCTTGCACACCTATTTCAAAACACTGCTAGTTTTTCAACCCTACAGCTAGCAGCAATTTCAAATTACCATACAGATTTAATGGCGCATCAATAGCTTCTTACAAATTGGGCAGGGCCTTCTTAAAAGGGACCCTTTTTCTAAAACCTCCCTTTAAAGACCCTACTTCTCCATGGGATTTAAATTTGATGTTAGTCTCTCACGCAACCTCCTTTTGAACCAGAAGCTACATGTGACCTTAAATATCTTACATGGAAGACAATTTTCTTGGTTGCCATTACTTCCACAAGAAGACTTTCCAAGATCCGAGCATTATCTTCTAAACCTCCATACTTGGTTTTCCACAGAGAGTGACCTTGCATACGAATCCGTCCTTTCTGCCAAAGGTGGTGTGAGAATCCAATATCAATATAGCCATCAATGTACCAGCGTTTTTTCCCAAGTTTACCAACAAAAGAGAATATATCTTATGGCTGTATTTGCATAGAACAGAGAAAATCAGGAAAACTAAGCCAACTGTTTTTCTTTCTCTGAACCAACCTTGGGAAAGCCAGTTTCCAAAGTTACCTTATCCAAGTGGTTGATAAATTGCATTTCTGTTGTCTGTACTAAACTGGGCATTCCTCTTAAACATTCCTTGAAAGCGGACTCCACTAGGCACATGGCTACAGCCACAGTTTTTCAATCAAGAATGTCCAGGGGTGATGTATGTGCACTAGCAACTTGGGCTACTCCACATACCTTTGTGGATCTGGTCTCCAGAGTTAGGACATCATTTGGTTCTATGGTGCTCAGTAATATCCTTCCTTGAGTCCACCTTGGACACAGGTAGCTAGGGAATGCTGTCCCACATCTTGAGGATAGATTGAAGATTGACAACATCATAACATTCCATCTGTTTTGTCTATCTTCATTTTTCTTCAACTCCCCTCCCACCAACCCCCATCCTGTGACTTCTGGAGAAGTGAGTATTTACAAGGTCTCTATGTACTTACTATATATGTATGACTTCTGCATATGGCTTTTCCATGACTATCCTAATCTTCCTACTCTAATGCAACAGCAAACAAAATCTGAGGTAATTTGGTAAGTGCATTGTAGGTAAGGGAGAAGCTCAAGAGATTTGGTGGCTGTGAGTTTTAACAATGGCCGAGTCGGTTCCGAACCCACTAGTTGAGGAAGAATCAAGGTATCCAACACAGATGGCACATTATGGTAAGTACATAACTTGCACTTGCTGGATGTTCATAGACAGTTGTTTTTGTACTTGTACAGAGCAAATTTGAACAGTTATTTATATCCTTTGCAGATAACAAATTAGACAAACCTGTTAAAAAGGTAACATTGGCAAGGTGAATTACGGACTGCATAGGCCTTGTCTGTTATAAATTGGGCATTTCATTGCCAAAACTTTTAAGAGCTCACTCTACTAGAACTATGGCAACCTCGATAGTATTTTTATCCAGTCATTCCATGGATAACGTAGGTGCAGCTGCTACTTGGACTAATCCTCATAGTTTTATTACTCCTTGCAAATTGGATGTGGTCTCTGGGAAGAGCAGTCTTTGGTTCAAGCATATTCAGGAATAGCCTTCCTTAGACTCTACCCAGGATATCAGGTAGCTGGGGACTCTGTCCCTGTGGTTGAGGAATGAAAGAAAATTGATAACATCTAATAAAGAAGTTATGTACTTACCGTAACATTCCTTCTGTGCTGTCTATTTTCATTCTTCAACTCTCACCCAACAACCTCCTACATTTGTCATCATGGACTTCTGGAAGAATAAAATGCTATTAAGACACCACAGTGTCTAGCATTGAGCTCCTTTGTTAGGAGCATTATTCTAATATATACTATTTGTCATCTAGCAAACAAGATCTTAGGTATGTTAGGGGTTGTGTTTTATGGATAGAGAAGGGTTCGAGAATTTCAGTTGGCCTTGAGTTATAGTAACGCCCAAGTCTGATCTGAGGTTTGGATCCAAACCCGGTGGTTGAGAAAATATGAAAGTGGACAACACAGATGGAAAATTCTGGTAAGTACACAGCTTCATTTTTAAGTTTATAAGTCAGTAATGTTGTTAACATATTTAACTTCAGATGCACATCTCTCTCTCATCACACTCATCTACTGAATAAACACACACCTCTCATCTCACTCACCTATTGAACAGACAACTCTGTCATCTGACTCGCCTGTTGAGTGGACATGCACATCCGTCTGTCATCACACTCACCTACTGAATGGACGGGTCTGTATTAGAACATCAAATATTCAACAGTTCGAATCACTAAAGGTCGACTTTTAGTGATCAAACTGTTAAAACAGTGAATATTCAGAAAAAAAATAAGAACAAAAAAAAAAAAAAACTAAATGGTGTAGTCAGGGAGGCAAGCCCCCCTGCACCCCCACTACTTAAATATACCAACTCCAAGACCGCACTACATTGAAGTAAACGAAAATCTCACCTTAGAGATTTCTGTTTACTTGTTCAATGTTCTGCAGTTTCGCTATTCTCGTGTCGACAGTGTCTGATTCAACATTGTCTGCTTTCGAGAATTTAATATATACCCGAATGGACATACACACACACACACCTCTGTCATCTCACTCACCAACTGGATGAACACTCACCTTTCTCATCTCACTCACCTGCTAAGCAGACAGACACCTCTCTCTCATGTCACTCGCATACTGAACAGACGCACACATGCACTCCTACTGAATAGATGCATACACCACTCTCTTCTCACTCACCTACTGAATAGACACACACACCACTCTCATCTCATTCACTTACGGAACGGACACATGTACATACTGTCAAAGGAAAAACTTCAAAGACCAATACACGTAAGGTTCAGTTAAGGCACTTTAATTTGCTTGCAGCAAGGAGACAAAAACATGCAAATACAAGGATTTGTCTAACTACTAACAGGAAGTATGTTCATTCTTATACTATTTTACAAGACATGGCCTTCTAAGCTGATGTAATCAAACACAACTTTTAGCATTGTTCTACAGCAGATGTTACTTCAGATTTTCTGCTGACATGACTAGATTTGTGAGAAACTTTTCAGAAAAACAACCTGGCCTTGGTGACCATTAATCCGTTTACAAGCGTCTATTGTACAGTGTTACTTTTCAAGGTACTTTTCTAATTCAGATACAAGCAAATGCTGATTGCAGTTCATATTTTCAAGCAGGCTTTGTACTAATTATCTGTAACTTCTACAGCTGTGTATTTTCTCATGGCACAGTGGAACTTCTTGTCTAAGTTTCATACAAGTAGTATTGTTCTATTCATTATTTTCCTAACGCAAGCAGAAAATCACCTGCTTCTCAGTGAATTTCCAAGGCACAAGGTCAGAAAGCAACTGCAGTTTGTACAGATTTATGCAGTATGAAATAGAATAAATGTGTTAACTCTTTTCAAGCTTCTAAATGCACTAAGCATATTGCTAATACACACATCAATACATATTTTTCTAACATTTCCCCCCATTAATAATGTTATTCTACTTTCAAAATAAGCATAAACAGTTTGTTTTCTTCTCCTAACCTCTTCCACTCAGGATTTGCAGTTGAGAGTCATTCAATTTAGACTTATGAAAGCTTTTTAGTCTTTTAACAGTTCTTCAAACTCAGTACTTTGATACAAGGTTTCAGAAACTGACATGTCTATAAGGTCTTTAATCAGTCTTTTCATGCAGGGGATACCACACAAACACATGCTCCCAGTAGGAGCATACCTACACAAATGGCAATCAGGATGTTCATTAGGATGGTACCCCACCCCCAAACCATTTCTGGAAAAAGTCCGTCAGTGGGTTTGGGCCTGGTTTGGTCATGGCCTACACTTGCGGAATTACCTCAAGATGATTGTCTATCTCGTGTTTATGGTCAGGAATATACGAACAGCATTCTTCTTGGATTAAAGCGCACATACCACCTCTCACCGCTATGGTGAAGTAGAGAGCCATGCGGTTTTGGAGCACTACAGTTTTCATTGCATTCAGTTCATCAGTCACCAATTCAAGAGCAGAAAAAGTTGCGTTGCTCATTACTTCGAGAAGTTTTGACAGTTTTCTCAGCTCCCAGATCGATTTCACTGCTCCATATGCTGGTAATATACCTGCCCACGATATAACACTATCACTCAAGTCCATGTGTCTCAGTCCTTTGCCTAGTCCTTTGCCTAGAGAGTGATGGTCTTTCCAACGCGCATCGATTTGTCCCACTGGATTTACAGGTTTCTTGATGACTTCTCGGACATTTCATATTTTCCCATGAGGCAAAACTGCAGTGTGTCGTATGGCCGGAACCAGGTAACCCAAAAAACAACTGCCGGACCAATTCTCAGGTAACCATTTGTATGCCTTTCTGCCACACACAAAATAACAATCCTCTACTTTAGTAGTAACCGTGCTATGAATATATACTCGCCCTGCATGAAACATTTTTCTCTCAATTGTAGACAGCTGTTTATAAAGAACAGAATTATGTTTTACTTCAAGTGTTTTGTGCATCAATCCAAGAAATGAATCATAGTTTGTATTACAATAAAGATTTACATTGTTACCTTTAGTATAACATTTATAAGGAACAGTCACATTGCAATTGCTCCAACCCACCTGAACAGTATCATTTTTATAAAAACACACAGTTCCCTTTTGTGGAACAGACAAGTGCAATGCTATTTTATCTTGTGCTGTAATGGTTGAAGTATCATAAATCAAGTTCTCCCAGGTCTCATTGACCCCTAGGGCGACTGTAGTCATTAATAACCCCCCGTATGCTGTTGGCAAAGCTGTGCAAATCCAGCAATTCGAAACATTGAAAGTCTCAGCATACACATATTTAATTGCCTGGTAAGTGTTAAAGTTTGGATGCCAGTATATGTGCAACACTTCTCGTTTATTCAGTTCAATCTGCGTGGCTGGGAAAAGAAAATGCCACAACAAAAAGATTATCGTCACTAATACAGTTAACAGGATGATTATGCAATACTTCTGAGGAAAGGGTTGTTCTGCATTCCTGTTTCTTCTGGATGCTATAATTTTTGCTCTTGGCATGTAGCAAGATTTTTGTCCAGTTTAAAGTTTTTAACTAATTTACAGTGCGTCAGGTGGATCCAGGAGGCACGCTGCGCAATTTTGACTGCAGTGGGTGTTGACAAAAGCACTTGATATGGACCTTCCCACTTCGGAGACGCCCAATTTTTCCTCTTGACTATCTTCAGCCAGATCCATGCTCCAGGGGGCACTGCCACTTCTGACGGTCTGGTTTGTTCTTTATCTGAAACAGAATTTAACTGCAGCAAATGTTTAGACTTTAACAAATTACGCATATACTCTGCTAATGTACTGTCAGCTTCCTGGTCTGCGGGCATGAGAGATTTCCACTGAGGTATATAGTAAGCCCTTCCAAAGAGCTTTTCAAAAGGAGTCAATCCTTTTGCATTCGGAACAGTTCTCATGCTCAACAGTGCCAGGGGCAGACAGTACACCCAGTTTCTCTGCGTTTCTGTTATTAATTTTCTTAGCTTACTCTTTAAAATCCCATTATGCCTCTCTACTAGCCCTGCTGATTGCGGGTGATACATACAGTGATTCTTTAGAGAAATACAAAAATGTTTACTTAACTGCTGTATGGTCTGATTCACGAAGTGTGCCCCGTTGTCACTGTAGATCCTTTCCGGAATGCCAAATCTAGGGATGATTTCTTTAACAAGAACTTTGGCCACCGTCGTAGCATCTGGATTTTTAGTCGGAAAGGCTTCCACCCATCTGGAAAACATATCTACAATGACAAGACAATACTTCTTATTTTCACATTTATTCAACTCTATGAAATCTATACAAATAGTATGAAATGGATACTGTGGTGTAGGGAAACTCCCTTGCTTGGGCTTTAACGCCCCTTGTGCATGATGTTTATTACAGATGTGGCATAATGAACAAAATTTTTTAGAGTAGTTTGTAAATTTGTACGTCGTGAACACTTGGTTCACCAGCTGTACCATCCCCCCTGTTGAGACATGGCGCTGCCCATGGCTCAACAAAGCTGCATATCTAAACAAATTAGACGGCAATATCGGTTTCCCTTCTTTAGAGATGTACAGCCCCTTTTCGAGAATTGCTCCTCGTTTTACCCATCTTTGTTTTTCAGTTTGCGTAGTAAGTGTTTGCATTGTCTTTAACATTTCTAAGTCTAATATCTCAGAGGGTTGTAGTTCCTCATTCAAAAGAAATACTTCTGAAGCTGCCTGCTTTGCAGCTATATCAGCTCTCGCATTACCTTTTGAAATCCTGTCCTGTTGCTTGGTATGACCTGTGCTTTTACAAATAGCTACTTTCTGAGGTAACTGAATAGATTCTAAAAGATCTAAAATGAACTGTGCATGATTGATTGGTTTGCCAGTAGATGTTATCATTCCTCGATTTTTCCACTGTTGCGCAAAAACATGTACAGTAGAAAAAGCATACTGGTTGTCAGTAAAAATGTTTACACATTTACCCTTTGCTAAGGTACATGCCCGTGTCAAGGCAATCAATTCTGCTGCCTGTGCAGATAAACTATGTGGTAAAGATTTTGCTTCTATGTCAGTATCAGAAACTACTGCATATCCTACTAGGTTCTGTCCTGCAGGACCCTTTTTGTATGAGCCGTCCGTGTAGTATGTCACCTCGGCATCATCCAAGGGAACATCCGTAAGATCTTTTCTAGGCAGCGTCTTTTGCTCAATCACCTGCAGGCAGCTGTGTGGTGTGCCATCTGCAGGGGTTGAGAGCAAGGTAGAAGGGCTCAAAGTCGTGCATCGTTCAATTGTCATATGAGGTTGGCTCAACAATATAGTCATACAGGAAAGATGTCTAGCTGGGGAAAGATATGCTACCTTTTCTTGTAGTAAAATAATTGTGACTGCATGAGGCACTCTCAATGTGAGAGGGTGGGACAACACTACTGAGGCCGAAGCCTGTACTGCCATTGCAGCTGCAACTACTGCTTGTACACAGTGAGGTAAAGACCGTGCCACTGGGTCCAGTTGTGATGAATAATAAGCAATAGGGCATTGCTTGTCCCCATGCTGCTGTGTTAACACTGATGTCATATAACCTTGCTTACAATCTACAGTTTGGAAAAAATGTTTATGATAGTTTGGTAATCCCAAAACTAATGAGGACGCTATTAACTGTTTCAGTTTGCAGAAAGAAGATTCTGCTTCTGGTGTTCATTGTAAGAAATCCTGTGCTGCCATAGGCTTTTTATAAATCAGGTTAGTCAACGGTGCAGATTCCAAGACATAGTTTGGAATCCAACTCCGAGAAAAATCGTACCCAGGAAGGACATCATTTCCTTCTTGATAGTGGGTTTTGGTGCTTGTAAAATCGCTATTTTTCTGTCCTCATCTAATGTCCTACCTTCCTTGGATATTACATATCCTAGGTATTTAACTTGTTTTTTCCAAAGCTGCAGTTTATTTTTGTTTACTTTATGTCCTTCAGTGGCTACAAATTGTAATAGCGCTATGGTATTTTCTTTACAGTCTTGCTGTGTGGGGGATGCCAGCAGGATATCGTCAACATAAAGCAAAATCTGACTACCTCTTGGTGGGGTAAATCCCGTCAAGTTGCTTGCCATTTCTTGTGAGAATATTGTCGGACTTTCACAATACCCCTGTGGTAGTCACATATATGTATACCTTTTCCCCTGAAATGTGAATGCAAACCAATGCTGGCTGTCAGGGTGTATCGGTATAGAAAAGAACGCATTGCTGATATCTACCACAGAAAAATATTTCTGTTGAGGTTTTAAATCATTCAACAGGGTGTATGGGTCTGGCACCGTAGGTGCCCGTGGTATTACTGCGTCATTTACAGCTTGTAAATCTTGGACCATACGCCACTCTCCATTCGCTTTCTTAACAGGAAATAAGGGTGTGTTACATGTTGAATCAGGAGATTCCACCAGCACCCCTTAAGTAAAGCTGCTATAATAGGTTTGCTTCCTACCTCTGCATCTTTTCTAAAGGGATACTGTCTCTTTTGTGGTCTAAATGCTGACTTTGGCGTAATAGTAACTGGTCCTGCTGTACGAATAAGCCCTACATCTGATTTTCCAGTCGACCATATTTTCTGGTATATTCTGTAAGGCATTCTCTTCCTCCTTCACTCGGAGTTCCAATCAGCTGTCCTTGCTAGACTGCAAGTGTACAGCTGGGTGGGTCTGAGTTATCCAATTCAGCTTCTGCATTTGTATTCCCTGTTCTGACAGTTCTAACTCTGTTTTTCCCATCTTGTGACTTTCTCACCCAAGTCTACCCATTTTACATTCTTGTCCTTAGTTAAGCTAACATGTGGTAATCGATTAGATTTATAAGGTGCAAAGAACTCCTGGGGCAACGAACAGCTGACTACACTGTTCCCTTTTGTGTCCCAGTACAGATTACATAATACCAATCTGTTTGCACGATTTCTAAACAATTCTTGCTCATATTCCTTATAAAGTCCTGGTGTATTACAATAATACAGAGTACATTGCAACAAATGCTGTTTATCAATGTCAAGGGAGGGGAACTTGCTGACGGCTACGTTCATCAACTCTTCGGTCACTGCCCCTGGACCAGTCGTAACCAAGTCCTGGCTGTACCAATAAAACATTTCACCCTCCGATTGCACTGCAAAGGTATCAATTTGTCTCTGTGCTTCCATACCCTGCATAGTCGGAACTACTGCTATACCAAATAACTGCATAAAGTCTCTGCCCAAGAGGTTTACTGGGCATTTTGCAGATACAACAATTTTGCTTTTCTGGGTCAATCCTGAGACAGCATCAGTTATCACAATATTATGGGAGAGTGGCTCCCGATACAGCTGTCCATTAGCTGCTTTAACTAATATGTAATCAGGTGACTCTGAATTCTCTGGCAGTTTGGAGGGATGTACCAGGGTCCGTGATGCCCCCGAGTCACACAAGAATCTGACTTCTCTCCCTTCTACCAGGAGTGTAACTTCTGGTTTCATGTCTGCTAAATAGAGCTCTAAGCTCAATAAAGCCAAATCCAATATTTCATTTTCTTCACTATCCGTGACTTCTTGCACTTCCTCTATTTCTTCTGTCACATTCTCTACTTCCTCTATCACATACCCATTTTTCCTTTCTCCACTATCCCCTTCTAGTGATTGCTGACTATCATATAGTTAGTCCTCACCCTCCTTATCCACCGTGGTTGCCTTCTTGTTTTTCTTGCAATCCCTTGCCAAGTGTCCCTTCTTACCACATTTAAAACATTCACCCCTTTTCTTTCGCCCTTCAAAGTCCTCTGATCGTTAATCAGATTGTTTGTTCCCCTGGGCATTTTTCTTGCCCTTTTTCCTGGACTGTACTACATATACTTCTGCTCCATCTTCTACAGAAAATACTTGGGCTTTCTTTTTCTTTTTGCTATTAAAATGCCTTTCGGCATGCCTAGCATATTCAAGCAATGATTGTAACCTGCTTGTACGATGATCTACCATGTGTTTTGTAATAAAGCTGCTTATAGGTGCAATACTGCCTTTCAAAAATGCATTCTTTAACTGCTGCTCATATGGGGAATCGTGTGTCTGATCTTCAGGAACCTGCATTCCACAATGGTTATTAAAACATTCTAATAGTCTGGCATAATATCGGTCAACAGTTTCACCTTCCTGTTGGATGCATTGATTAATGCAAGTCCAGTCTGCCCTAGGCCTCCATTTCTCAGAGATTTGGTCTGTAAGACCTTTCACTCTGTTGTCTAACTCTGCGCTACTATGTGGGAGGGACCTGAGTGCAATATCAAGGGGATTCCAGTCGCCACTAATCATGTGCCAATCTGGTCCCACAATTTGTCTGACTACTTTTTCTACCTCTTCTCCGTTTAAATTATAACTCAGCCTCATTCCTTGCAAATCTTCTAAGAACTTTCTAAAATTAACTTTTGGATGGGGAATTCTCTCAGTGGCTTCCTGGATGTCTTCCGGAGTCCAGGGTCTATACACTAGAATAGTTGGGTCCTGACGTTCTTGCCCTGCCTGAGGATTAGGCACTTCTATAAGTGGGCATATTTCTTCTTCACTCATAAATCGTGAATTTCTACCCATTTGATATAACTCAATGTCCCCTTTTGAGTTTCCTGCCCGTGTTCGAGACCTGGTCTCGACGGGATCTCTAACAAACGGTTTCGCTTTTGTAGTGTCTGTACTCAGAGACAGTAGGATATCGCGGGGGTGGACTAACTTGTTCACTTGCCTCATATTCTGGTAAGGGAGGCGGAGGGGCTGACGCTATTACTAAGTTATTGTCCTTATCTAAAAACATTGCTTTTGAATTATTACTCTTTTGTTCCCTTCGGTTTACTTCCTCAATCCACCTGTGTGCCTGAGGAATTCCTAATTGACGTTGCTTCTTTACCCGACCTCTAGAATCTGTTTTAAGCTGTTTGACAAGTTTGACAAGTGAGGATTTTTCTAGTTTACCATCAAATTCATACTTATTAACCCATTTTGAGTAATATTTAATATTATCAGCACGCTGTGACTGCATGTATTTCACGTCTTCGGTTAACGGCGGATTTTGGGACCTTTTTGTACAATAATTAGCCATTTTTGTTCTACCCTTTTAATCGTTTCATAACACCTTATTTTTAACGTGGTACCATGGATGTTTTTATAGTCTCTTAAGAATGACTGCCTACCTGCTCTGTTTCCCTGATCTATGACAAGACAGTAATCTTTCTGTCCCTGACTTATAAAGTCTTAACAGAACAAATACAAATCTAGTCCCTGATCTAAAACAGAAAAAGAAGGTAGATTCACCTTACCTGAGCCTTCGTGATTATCACCTGGTTCGAGTAAACCCGTCCTTCAGTCACAGATCAGAAAGTGGCTGGCCTCTCTTGTACGACAATTCAGTCGGAGGACTTTTCAAATAAGAAGAACCGATGTGGTTTCTTCCCTGTACGGTTTCAAGCCACCTGGACTGTCTGATCCGAGGCGAAGTGAAGGTTTCCGGTCCGAAGGACCAATCTGTCAAAGGAAAAAACTTCAAAGACCAATACACGTAAGGTTCAGTTAAGGCACTTTAATTTACTTGCAACAACTGGACAAAAACATGCAAATACAGGGATTTGTCTAACTACTAACAGGAAGTATGTTCATTCTTATACTATTTTACAAGACATGGCCTTCTAAGTTGACATAATCAAACACAACTTTTAGCATTGTTCTACAGCAGATGTTACTTCAGATTTTCTGCTAACATGACTAGATTTGTGAGAAACTTTTCAGAAAAACAACCTGGACTTGGTGACCATTAATCCATTTACAAGCGTCTGTTGTACAGTGTTACTTTTCAAGGTAATGCTGATTGCAGTTAATATTTTCAAGCAGGCTTTGTACTAATTATCTGCAACTTCTACAGCTGTGTATTTTTTCATGGCACAGCAGAACTTCTTGTCTAAGTTTCATACAAGTAGTATTGTTCTATTCATTATTTTCCTAACGCAAGCAGAAAATCACCTGCTTCTCAGTAAATTTCCAAGGCACAAGCAAGATTTTAGCTAACAGTACAAGGTCAGAAAGCAACTGCAGTTTGTACAGATTTATGCAGTAAGAAATAGAATAAATGTGTTAACTCTTTTTCAAGCTTCTAAATGCACTAAACATATTGCTAATACACACACTAATACGTATTTTTCTAACAACACACACACACACCCACCCATCCTGTCACTCACCCACTGAATGAAATCCACGTGCGCACACACACACACACACACACACACACACACACACACACACACACACACACACACACACACACCCACCCACACCCATCATCTCACTCACACACCCACCCACCCACCCATCATCTCACTCACACACTGAATGAAATGCACGTGCACACACACACACCTTTCTCTCATCCTCTCGTCTCACTGACCTACTGGATGAACACATACACTATACCTCTTTTATTTCAGTCATCTCCTGAATGGACACAAACACACACTTCTGTCATCTGGAGAGCAGATGGACACACACACACACACACACACACACACACACACACACACACACACACACACACACACACACACACTTATTTTCTCATCTACAGAGCAGAGAGAGACACACACACGCTCGCACTCAACCTTTCTCATCTACAGAGCAGGCACACACACACACACACACACACACCCCTACTGAACAGCTTGCTTATCTATTTCACAGAGTTCAGCAGTTTTCCATAATCACGCACTCTGTTTTCCTCGTTTAAAATCCCATGCAAAAACAGGCCAGTTCCAACATTTAAATCTGTATTGTGCGTGCATCTTTAGTACGACACACGCAAAGACACACTGAGAGACAGAGTGGATCCTTAACGAAGAAATTGCATGCATAGTGCATCCTTAAAGCAGAAATGTCATTTTTTTGTTTAAAATAATGTTGTGGCAGCTACCTGCCCAGTGAGTCCCCTCAAGCCAGAGGGGCACTTGGCAAGTGCCTAGGTCATCTAGTGCTAGATCCAGCTCTGCAGAGAAATCTACAAGCTCTCCCTGTTTAATTTCTTCAAGTCTTTTGGGTTTCTAATACCATGACAAGAATGGACCCTGTTCCAAGCTCTCCTTTGTGGCACTGGACATGGAGGAGGTGTTCCATCCAATCCCTGTAAGTAAAGCCATCTCACAGATGGTACCCCAGGTTTCTAATTACTCATTATCATTTTTGGTATACAGCTGTACTGTCTATTCTCACCATAATCACTAGAACATTTGCCAGCTGTTGGCTTCAGTATTTGCACATTAGTGGAAACAAAATATAGGCATATTCCCATATGTGGATGATTGCTTACTAGTAATCCGGTTCTAAGATGGTTTTGTGACAAGTTGCTAGTCTATTTGATTTGATGCTAGATGATCATAATAAATTGCAACAAATCATCTTATACTTCAGTTATATTTCTACAGGCTTTCCTGGACTCTGTCCAAATGAAAATCTTTTTGTTTGAAGAAGCAGTTGGAAGTTTAGACTTATTTCAGGTGTGGACCATTACAGCAAAGTAGTATATAAAGGCTGTGGACTGTACATCTTGCAGCCTTCTATTTTTTTTTTTGCAAAGTTCCACACACAAATAGCTCGGGTAATGCTCAGGAATATCTGGAAACAATCCTCAATCTCACTAAAGGAAGTGAAATAGTAAAAAAAAAAAAAAAAAATTACAGTGCCACAGAAATTGACAAAATATTCTTCTTACTGTGTGTGGGTAGCCATTTTAACAATCCCTATTTTCTGCGTTGCTGGTCTCAACAAGGAGGGTCTCTTCATATCAGTTTGAAAGAAGTGAAAGCCATGTGAAAGACTTTGACTTTTCAGACAACTTCCTTTCAAGTCATCTTCAAACACTACAGACAGCACTGCAGTTATGTCTTTTCAACTTTATAATCTTATATTAACCCAGCTTTAACTGTTTTTCACAAAAATGAAACTAGCTAGATGCTTCAGTTTTTCAGAAAATTTTACAAATATAGGAATTCCAGATGTAGAAATGTTTCCCTCACTTCCCTGCAATCATTTAAAGTGTTTGCTCTGTAATGCATAATGAAACTAAGTAGAGATTAGATACCGCCTCATTATAGAGGATGCAGACCTTATACTTCCCCTCTTATTCCAAAAGCACTCCTTAAGGTGAAGCAAGTCTTGGCCAGGACCATCACAGTTCTCTTGATGAAAATGGCCATAATTCCTGTGTAACCATTACCCGTTCCTTCCCGGGTCTTTGCTAACATACCAGCATGGTAAATTACTGCATCCCATTCCACAACACTGATGCTCTTGATTTGCAGTACCGAGCTTTAATTCCTAATAGTGATTCCCTTTCTAGCAATATATTAACATTATAAAGGAGCTAGGAGACCAGGAAATTTTACCTACAGAAATGAAAGGCTGCGTATATTTGTCTTCTACAAAGCATCTGGAATTAGTGAACACACCATTTCTTAGGTTTTTGATTGCCTTAGCCATGCTTTGCAGTCAGTTTAATACGTTTTCCATTAAGGTAGATGTTTCTGCAATTTTTCACCTGTATGCCTGCTTTTAACAGCAGAAAATTCAGTTATTGTGGACTTTCAGGAGGCTGTCTTAAATATAGATCCGCTGTGTGAGCTCATCTCTCCTTCATCGTCTTGAACTTCTTTATTTTTGTTCTTGTGTACCCTCAGGCACAATTTTTCTCCAAGTTATAATGCCTCTTTTGCAAATAATTTATGCTTTCTTAATGAAAGGGTGTCTTTAAATTCTAATACTTTTTACACAAAAATTTTCTCAGCAGTCTCCCTCAACCACTTCAGTTAGCTGCTGTTGTTTTAAGTAAACTACCAAGATGAAGAGGGGCATTTTCTAGAGATGTTGGATGTGCACGCACAGCTAACATTCTACACCAGAAAGCTTGTACTTTTTGTAAAATAAAATAGATTGCCTTTTACTCTAGAAAAGGGCAAAGAATGCGTATAACCAAATAAACTATGTCAAAATGACCGCATCACACTTCATTGCCTTTTGATGTTACAGTAGACTGTTATCAGGTTTGTTAGAACACATTCTACTACAAAAATAGCAACCTCAGATACTTTCTTAAGAAGTGTTTCTTCAGGGCCTATGTCATAAAACCGAAAAAGCAAACTCTCGAACGCTCACACCAGCGAATAATCAAAAATTCAAAATTGGTATTGTGGGTGGCTGCGCCCCTCACACCCCCCGCTAAATATATATTCCTACTGTGAGATTGCACTATAGTGAGGAAAGGGCAAATATTCCAATCTTCACTGTACTGTGATCCCAAAATACCAATTTCGAGTTTCTGATTATTCGCTCATGTGAGCATTGGAGACTTTGCGTTTTCGTTGTTCTTAAGTAGACCCTTTCTTCATAAGGTGTTTTAGAAGCTGCAACATGGACTAACAGGCCTCATCATCACCAGATGCTATAACACATCCTGCAGGTATCTCTCCCAGTATCAACCAAGTACTGATTGAGATTCTTCCCATATATTTTTAAATTTTGTTAACCAGGTAAATTAGCTCATCCTTTTCTGTCCCATTTCAGGTGCAGCCCTAGGCATGGGCTAAGGATATATATGTGGTTATTTTAGTGTGACCCATTAGCCCAACATGTTTTGGAAGGTAAAACCAAAGTATGTGGGAAAAATTCCTGCAGATAAAGAGTGAAGATGCAGCTCTGCACAGACAGTGAACAGAGTAGCCTGTAGCTGTGAGCTAGAGATCTCATCACTAAACCACCATGCCGCTTTTATTACTTGTAAAATTACCATTCATTCTTTTATAACAGAAGTGTTAAATTGCAAAGAAGAAATGTGTTTATCTGTAATTTTGAATTTTTGCTGTCCAGCTGTAACACTTGTCTCATTACTGAGTATTCATCTGCCAGAAGCACGTTCTCTTTGGGACTTTCAACTTTTAGGAACTGAAAATAACATGTGAAAGTAGTGGTTAGATCTGAGAACCTTACTCCATCTGCTGGCATGAGACCAGCTTTGATGTTCTCAGAGATGTTCAAATGGCTGTGAAAATATAGTCAGAATGCAGAAAACAGAAGAATGGGTAAATTAAAGGTTATGAACTACTGTGACCTGTCCTCAAAGATTTAGTGTTATAATGAAAACTTTCACAACTGAATTTTCTGTGTGATCTAAAATTAGTATAAGTCATCACGCTGATGCTATAAATGATAGATTTGAAATAAGTAAGCTTTTGGTGCCTCAGGAATCGTATTCAAAATTCTTTAGATTAATGTTTCTTTGCGTCTCACTTTCTGATCAGGAAGTTCAAGCAGGGTCTTTTAAATGGCAGCATGTGCACATTTGTTTCATTTGCCTCATAGATAGGGCAGACTTTATCCCCTCTATCCTTGAATCTCCTGTTGCCCACAACCTATCCCTTGAGCTGTACTGTTATTCCATCAGTGGGAAGCTTATATTTCTCCGCACATCTTTCCCATGCTTAGTGCAAAAGCATTGCTAAGGCACATGTACTTGGCAGGATTGCACTCCATTGTTGCTACACCCGGTTATCCTACTTGGTGTTACCCAGGCAACGAATTATAGCCACCTCCATCCCCCAGGATGGGCATGTTGGTAATGGCCATTCACTACCAATCCTCCCTGGTCTGTGCCACAAGTTGAACATAGTTCATTTGGATCAAAATCTGGGCTTCATCCTTTTGCTCCATGGGGGTAGGCAATAATTTCCCATTTATTTTACTCAAAATATTTCTTAATGACACCAAGAGTTACCATTGGGTTCAATTACTCTTTTGCTTTATGTTATGTTATGTCATGCCATGTCTCTTGATTGAGGTAGTCAGCAGATCCAGTTTCAACCTAATTCAGCCACAGCACAAGAATTACAGTAGACTGAAAGCAAAGAATTTTTATAGTACAGTGGCAAAACTGTGGATACAGCAAAATTTTACAAAAAATAAGTAACACATGCACAAATTTTTTTGATTGTGTAGCAGAGTAATACGAGAAAATAGTATAATGTCAATAATATGTACATATGTACAGTAGTAGCAAAGGATGTTGTTTTGTAAACTGTGTGATTTGAAAATTGTAGTATAAATATTTTCTCTCAAGTTTGTGGAGAGGTGAAGAGTAGAGTGTTGGTAGACAAGATGGAAACAGTAGTTCAAGTAAGTAGCATTGTTTAGCAACAAAAAGATGAATGAATGGTAGTAGATGAGAGATTTGTTTAGTACTTGGATGTCTGAAGCAGGTTTAAGTTGCTTTTTTTTCTGTAACTCAGCTTAGATACAGTGGATATAAAACGTGTACACACCCGTTAAAATGCCAGGTTTTTGTAATATAAAAAATGAGACCACAATAAATCATTTCAAAGCTTTTCCCACCTTTAATGTGACCTATAACCTGTACAGTTTAATTGAAAAACAAATCTATTAGTTGAAAAAAATAAAAAATAAAAAAAGTACAATAAGCTGGTTGCATAAGTGTGCACAACACCCTTAAACTAATACTTTGTTGAAGCACCTTTTGACTTAATTACAGCATTCAGTCTTCTTGGGTACACACCTGCCATCAATTAAAGAGACTCTGATTAACCCCAAATAAAGTTCAGCTGTCCTAGTAGGATTTTCCTGACATTTGCTCAGTTGCCTGCTACAGCAAAAGCCATGGTTCGCAGAGAGCTTACAAAGCATCAGTCATTGTTGAAAGATCTCAGTCAGGAGAAGGATACAAAAAAATTTCCACAGCATTGGATATACCATGGAACACGCAAAGAACTGGACGTCCTTCCAAAATTGATGAAAAGACGAGACGAAAACTGGTCAAGGAGGCTGCCAAGAGACCTACAACAACACTGAAGGATCTGCAGGAATTTCTGACAAGTACTGGTTGTGTACTACGTGTGACAGTCTCCTGTATTCTTCATATGTCTGGACTTTGTGGTAGGGTTGCAAGACAGAAGCATTTTCTTACACAGAAAAACATCCAGGCCCAGCTAAAATTTGCAAAGCAGTACATCAAGTCTCCCAAAAGCATGTGGGAAAATGTGTTATGGTGTGATGAGACCAAGGTAGAACTTTTTGGCCACAAATCCAAAAGGTACATTTGGCGCAATAACAACACTTTGCATCACCAAAAGAACACCATCCCCATGGCGAAGTATGGTGGTGACAGTATCGTGCTTTGGAATTGCTTTTCTTCAGCTGGAACTGGGACTTTAGTCAAGGTGGAGGGAATTATAAACAGTTCCAAATACTAGTCACTTTTGACCCAAAACCTTCAGGTGTCTGTTGGGATAGATGAAGAGGAATTTCACCTTTCAGCACGACACTGACCCCAAGCATACATCCATATCAACAAAAGAATGGCTTCACCAGAAGAAAATTAAAGCTTTGGAATGGCCCAGCCAGAGCCTAGACCTAAATCCAATAGAAAATCTGTGGAGTAACCTGAAGAAGGCTTATGCACAAGAGATGCCCCCACAATCTTGACAGATTTGGAGTGCTTTTGCAAGGAAGAGTGGGGAAATATTGCCAAGTCAAGATGTGCCATGCTGATGGATTCCTACCCAAAAAGACTGAATGCTGTAATTAAATCAAAAGGTGCTTCAACAAAGTATTAGTTTAAGGGTGTGCACACTTATGCAACCAGCTTATTGTACGTTTTTTATTTTTTTATATTTTTTTCCCCTAACAGATTTGTTTGTATTTCAGTTGAATTGTACAGGTTATATGTCACATTAAAGGTTGGAAAAGTTTTGAAATGATTTATTGTGGTCTCATTTTTTTATATCACAAAAACCTGGCATTTTAACAGGGGTGTGTACATGTTTTATATCCACTGTATACAAGATACCACTGCTTTGCTTTGCATAGTATTTGACATGTCTCTGTCACTATAAGACTAATCATATGCAGTCTTTGGTTTTACAGTATGAATTTCTTCTATGTCTCACTTTTTACAAGCCACATTATCCAGAATATTAGAATTTATTTCAACTGAGTGATTTGAAACGGAATCTTGTATGCTTTATTTTCATTGACGTGTGTCAACAGCTGTTCTTTGTGGGTCACTGTTGCAGTCATAATTTATAGGGATCTCTGCCACTGGCAGAGTCAGGTCTTCCATCCTGACTGTCTGAGCTAAGAATCACTTCTCCATGACCAGACTAATAGCTTATGTCCAGATGTCTCCACCTACCTGGCCATCTTCAGTTCTTTATTGCCATGCAAGTGCTCAATTTGAGACAACTTGACATTGGTTAAGGCCTACAACTTAAGAGAATGAAGAGGTAAGTACTCTGTGGGGACCTGTTTTTTTTTGCGCATCTGATTTGAGTCTTGTGTTTGTATTTAGCAGATGCCCAGAAGTGGGCTTCCAGGCAAGAAAGAATGAGGTATGTCCACTGCTGGTAAAGTTAAGAATTTGTCCCTTCAAGTGACAAATTCCTCAAAAAGACTTCCATGTCCACCTCTCTTTCAGCCTTGGAGCAGAGGATGATGTAGCTGACTGCAATGTATGCCATGAGTTTTATCCAAAGGACCAGTAAGAGAATATAGTAAGCCTCCCCCCCCAGTCATACATGGTCACACAGAGACTCACAGATTCATAGATCCAAGACCCCTGAGTCCCATGACCCATTCACACCTTGCCAGTACCTTCCGTCAGGCTGCATCTCCTTTCTGCATGAGTGCCGTGCCAGTCAATCCTGGCGTAAGTTTGTGAATACCCATCCAGACATCTAAGTTGTGTTTAAAGGAATATAGTGAGTTACTTCTTAACATGCAGAGGAAGTTTATTCCAGAAATTTGGGATGCACTGTGTAATCAGTGTGTCCCTCCACCATGTGTTTAACTGTTGGTGAAGATTTAGGTGCCTGGTTCTAGTATTTGGCAGAGATATTGGACTTGCAGAGATACAGGAGGTCCTGAGCAATCAGTTCTGTAATAACGTGGCTGGCAAGACAGAGATCTCCCCTCTAATGTCCTTAAGTCACTGAGTAAAGGGATAGAAGCTTGCTGTCCTTTCTTGTTATCTCAGGCACTTTACGGCTGTGATTTTTGGTGAGGAACCATTGTGGCCTTTCAGTTGTTTCATATGTTTAGTGAGATCCATCCCAAATGGAGTGTTGCAGTCAATAACTGCCCTGATTAATTCTAAGTATAAAGTAGTGATTCTCTCTTTAGACTTTGATGATCCTTTCACAGTTAGCTGGGTTAAATAAAAGGATTTCATGGCGATCATTGTCACATGAAGGTCAAGAGAGGAGAAGCCATCTACCCAAGAAAATAGGCCCCCCAACTACATTATCAGTTTGTAGTGGTGTGTTGTTTGTACAGTATCATGGGAATGGTTATGTAACAAAAGTGTGATACTACACTTTTACCATTTAGTTTAAGCCCATTTTTAGTACACCAAGAGTTTACTAGGAAGAGTACATTCTGAAGGGTTTGGGTGTCTTAGGGTAACTTAACCTCCAATTTGCAGTAGTCTGCAAAATTGATAGCCAGAGGTCTTGCCTATCTGAAGATTTGAGAAGTAAATACCAAAAAGGAGAGGTCCCAACACTAAGTCCTAAGGGATACCACTGGTTGCTTTCATACTTTCTGATGAGGCATCTGCAGCTCTCACTGTGTGGACTCCTCCTTTCAGTCAGATTTAGGATTGCAATGGTCTTCCACGTGGTCTGCAGACAAAAGCATGTAACATGGACATCCACCTTAAAGTGAGAAGCACATCCACAAGGAGATGGACAAACCATGGAACTTTCGAGTCTAGTGGGGACCCACTGAGGCACTCAGCTGTCTGTCAGGTATCACGCATGCAACCACAGAAATCTCTGATATCTGTCACACCTGTGACCCCCTAGTACATTCCATCAGACTAAAGAGCAGATATTGCTCTCGTCAAATGTTTCCATTATGTCAGCTTCAGAATGCCATCTAATTATTAAACTAAGGAAGGACAAAATCATCACCGGTATTGTTAAGAAAGACATCTGCACTAAAGACAGAATTCAAGGATGCCCTTATAGAATTCCCAAATCTCTGCCTGGCAGCCATCCACCTAAGGCTCTGTAATTTGTACCTGTGGTGCCCCTTCTGCTTAAATGCAGCTTTTGTAAAGGTCTGGCCGCATAAGCCGTAGCCAGAATCCCTCACTGGATTCAACAAAGTTATCACAGAGTTTCCTTCATTTTGTCTGTAACCTTTAGCTGGAATAAGAAAAGTCTTCTGTATCTGGAGTTCCCCATCTTAATAGTAAGAGGGTAGTCTTCTCTGTGAGAGAATCACATTCATCTGATTCTGAAGAAGTGGACTACAGGACACAGCTTTCCTCCTCTCTGGGTTTTAAACCAGATGGTAAAGACACTTTGGCCTCTCATCCTTTGGTACTGTCTTAGTCATGGGTGAACACTTCAAGTGGAAGCCTCAGGAGGAAGCTTGAGATGGGCTCCCCATTCAGTGGCTATTTTCCCAGTCCAGAAAGTCCTCTTGGAGATTATTCAAATAGCATCTGTGGTGTTTGTTTCCTAGCCACCTGCTGACAAGAGGCCTGACAGATTATATATGGATCCAATGTCTGTTTTCATCTGATTCAACATGTGGGATGTTGGACCCAATACAGTCTGACCTCGGTGCCTTATGCTAGAGTATTGGATCCAAGAGCTCTGACTCCTCCCCTACTCGCAATTAACTTGGGTCTTGTTTGCCACTTGTCTAATCAGACACGTTTACTGAGAGGTCTTTCCTGTTTTCACAGTTAGTGAAGTTTTTTGAGCTTTCTTCCTCCCTTTAGCTTATAATTGAATTTTTTTGCATGCAATATTTAGTGTTACTGTTAGTTATTAGTAACAGGATTATGAAGCTAGTTTAGAGATTGTGTAGGCTTTTATACTTACCTATTTTTGTTCTTAGTGTTTTAGATTTTTACATATATGGAATATCTAGTGTTATTATTCTCTTACAGTTATAGATATAACCTTTTTACTAGTGTTCTAAGCCTTTCTTATATCGGAAAAGTCTACAGGTTCTTTGAATTTGTGTCACATCCAATAGCCCAATAACAACAAAAAGAGAGACCAAGGAATAATCCATAAGAGCTTTAAGCATAACATTATTGTGAAATCAATTTCACTGCTAAAAGTGGTTTAATGTGAAGTGTCAGAAATTAACTTTCTTCTGAATTATTACCTGGTGTCTGCTTTTGTTGCTGCTGGGCTATGAATGTGTTGCTGTTGGACTGTTGCTCATGCACACAATTTAACTGCCTTTGACATGCAGTTGTTTTGTGGATTATCTTTGAATTTGGGAACCTGTTAGTCGATTGTCAGCAGGTTCTCTGAATTTCAGCTGAAGTAACAGCACTAAAGTATTTTTTTTTTCAGGACTTGCCCCCCTGCAAAAAAAAAAATGCAAGTGCTATTGACCAGATTTTGTTGTAGCAGCTGGCATTCTCAGTATTTGCTGCCAGTCAATCAACACAAATCCTTCAAATGTGTAAGGGAATTAAATTCACAGCAGTAAACCAGCTAGAAAGTCCACATTTCATTGAACTACAGTGTATCTAGGCAGTTGTACAAATTTTTTTTGTGGTTTTTTTTTTTTGTTTTGTTTGATTGCTGAGGAAAGCATTATCTGATAAAAATGCTTTTCAAGTTGAATAACTTTTTCATCAGTCCAAAAGAAGCCCCATAACAATGTCAAAATGTCCTTCCTAAAAAAAGGATCTCCAGAGTGCTGATGATAAAATATAATGTATTTGAGTTGGGGGGTGGCTTAGCATGTTGTAGAAAAGAAGATTCTGATGGGTGTAATTGGCTGCCGCTCCATCCTTGTTTGTTCTCCTGCCTTATTTTTCTTGTGTGCTGGTTAGTTTCCAGATTCGTGTGACGTTTGATAGAATAAAGCAGCTAGCAAATGAATCTATGAAAACATTTTGCAAACTTTGTTTCTTTCATCAAAACATTGCTTTCATGAAATATTGTTGCCTTTATTAGGTTTTAATGAAAATTGCACTGATCTCTGTGATAGATGCAAAATTCACTGCAGTGTACAAGGAAAAACATGACAACTTGTAAACATAGATGCTAAAACTGTTAATGCTTGTTACTGCAATAAAGAATTGTTGTGGATTTCTAATCCTTTTAATATTCATTTTTTTGTATCTGTCTGTGCAGTATAGCAGCAAACTTTCAAACACATTAATGCATTTTCTTCCTTTTACTCCCACTGCAATACAAGAAAACACTACATGCATTTCAGTAATAAGTTTATGCCAGTGCTTGTTTCCAGCCTCTCAACAGTTGTGCTGTGGAGCTTACATACTAATCGAATGAAACCTGGAAAGCATCTGCACACAATAAAAAAAATCATTTTCCATCCAAGATTCTTGTTAGTTAATGCTGGTTTCCTATCCTTTTTTTTTTTTTGCATTTTACAGTCTACCGGGGTGAGTAAATAGTACAAGCAACCACGTCTGAGTTTGTCACGCATATTCTCCTCCACCAGAGGATATCATGTCAGCCAAACGTGGTTGTGTAGTTACCAACTATATTTTGTTAAAAAGTCAAATACTATGCAACTTAAAATTGCTTTATCTGATCTTTATTTGTACAGTTAATAGACTTGCTTAAATTACCATATTAGAAACTGTGTCTAAACCCTGTATACTCCTTTATTTGTGTTATGATTTGCACAGCTTTTATGTCACTCAGACATTTTCTTCTTTCTGATTTTGCTGTTTTCTGTAATCTATATGTTTGTCTTCTTGAATAAGGTCTGATGTAAACATTTTGTATCATTTCACCTGGTAATTCCATAGTAAGTTTGGTTGTTATATGAAGTGTTATACTACTGTACCAAAGTATGATATTTAGTAATCTTATGTATCTTGTTTTCTTCCAGTTACTACTAGACCCCTGCTGCCTAAACAAGGAAGCCAACAGGCAGTATCTGCTTACTTTCCAGGAGCACAGCCTAGACTTCCTGCATCCTGAAAATACCAAGCTTGCTGTCCAAAGGTTTCTTCACTGTAAACATGTATGGGTGGTGGTGATACATCTGTAAAATTTCCTTACTGGAACATTCAGTAATGTGAACAAAGAAAATATAATACTCCCTGAAATGAGGTGCTTGTAACTTCATCCTGAAATTAAACTGCCAAAGCCTCTGTCAATGATAAAATACACAATTTTACAGATGAGCTATCATGAACATGGAACATTTATACAGATATATTTTTGTAATTTATACCAAAGGTCTGCAGTGCAGTAATGATTTTTTTTTGTCAATTGGCATACTTGCTTGGGAAATGAAAAACCAAGGATTGATGAATATTATAATTGCATTGTATTTATTCTTTTCTGTGGAAAAGGAATTTAAAAGAAATAACTTGTATGAAAGAAAATTAACATGTCTTTGATTTTCTTTTCCACTCTGCTCTGTTTTTGGAAATATGTTTCAATTGTGTAAATTTTCCATAATTTTTATAATTCTAAATGTAAATATTTTTTCTAGAATGCAATGGGATGAACTTTTTTTCTGAGGCATTTTCTACAGGTATCAACTGTCTCTTACATTACATGATGCAAATTATGTATTTTTTTTATATTTTGAGCATTTCAATTTCAGTATTGCAGTTTTTATCCAGGTGCATGCATGTAATATAAATGTAGTCACATACATATATTTGGAATCCATTGCTATTTTTGTCAAGAAACATACTAAAAGTATGACATAAACAGTCATTCACTTCACCCTTATGTCATAATTGTTTATTACCTTTCAGAATTATCACTTTGTATTGTGTGTTAAAATGATCAATGCATTTTAATTAACATCACTAGACCATCTGTAGCAATTAAAGTACAGAAGAATTGATACTACTTTGTTTATATTGCTATGTAGACTGAAACAAGTATCCACAATATTTAGGATTTTCTTTTTCTGTCAGGGAATTCATCTTTCTTTCCCTTTGTTTTTGCTTTTACTCTTGGGTAAGAAACAACACAGAATTTTACTAGCAGTATTGTCATGTCAAAATATGAAGAAAGCACTTCATTTCCAAATTATTTCCCTTCCTCGAAGTGCAGCTCAGTTGTATTATCATTGTCATTTGCCACTGATATATACTTTTGGAGCGATTAATTTGAAAAGTACTTAAAGCAATAAGGCCTGATTGCTGCTGTGTTTTGCCAGTAGTAAAGCTGTTGATGTTTCAGATCTGTATAACTTGTTTGTGTAGCTGCGTTGTTTTCAGTATGCCTCCATTTTGAGTACATTTGTTTTAAATTGTTGAAATAATGTTGATAAAGTATTGGATCTGTAACAGCTAGTGGTGAATTTTTTCCCAGTACTGAGATTATTTATTTTCGAATAAGATGCTTTATGATATTTAATTCTTAAAGATGAGCTGAAAGAACCAGTCCTTATATTTCTTCCTTTTGCCATTTTTTTGCAATCCAAAAAATCTTGGATATTTTGGTTATGTACCCCAGAGTATTTTGTCACCCTGAACCTGCAGGGAACTGAATGAATTATTTTATTCACTACGCATATTTCTATTTGTCAGTATTATACATTGTATTGGAAGCATACCTTTCTTGGCATAAAGCAGTAAAATGCTTGATCCCATGTTTGCTCGCATTGTTTTATACTGCGTCTATGGATAACTGTTTAATGTTTGCTCTTTTCATGTTATGAAGAGGTAGAATTAAAAAACACCCCTGACTGTGAAAGAAGAGTGTTATATTTCGGTTGTTTTATGTTTTTGGAATCAAAAGCACCTCTTAAATTGTAATGCAGTGTCTCAGATGCTCTTTGCAACCCCATGATACTCTTCTTTCAAATCCTGATCACTTAAGGGTATGTCTTAAGATGTATATTATTAAAGCAATGAAGAGTAGGGCTGTGCCTAGACATTGTTTATTTTTGTAACAGTATAGCTCTTAAACAGCATAATGTGTGCTATGCTTTGTATGTGTCATGTACTGAAACTGTAAATGTATAAAATGTAACATATTTTGTATTTAAAAGTGTTGCATGTATATTGGACATTGTGAAAAAAGTATACGTACTTTTGAATTTTTTACTTTCAAGTCTTATTAAAGTGAAGTCTAAGAGCAATTGTGTATTGAAAATTATGAATATTCTGATGTTGATTTTATTTATTGTACAAGTATGTGACCTGCACCTCTACAGCCCTTTTTGCTCTTAATCTTGCAATAGAATTTGTTAAATGTAGACTACACAACAGCAGTATTAAGCAGTCGTATACTAGAGTGTGTATATATATATATATCTATATATATATATATATATATATATATATATATATATATATATATATATATATATATATACACACTAATAATTGTTAAGGCCTCCATATGAGCTTCATTAAGCAAATGCCTGAATGTTTATGCAAGGCCAAATCTGTACCAAGAAACAGTACCTGTGTAAAAAAAATATGCTTTTTGTTTAAAGAAACCATGGAACTAAGTGAAAAAACAAACAAACAATGGTATGCAGCCTTATGGTACTACAGAGACCTTTCTAGGCTGTTGGATCTACAGTCAAGAAGGAACTGGTACAATGTGCATGATGTGGAATTACACATTACTAGATGATCTCCGAGTCCTTGTAGTGTGCTTAATTGAAATGTGTTTTCCAAGGTACTGTACTAGTCATTGTGTTTTATTTTCTAGAGGACTGTACACAGGAGATGATTTGGTCTGTGGGTAATGGATAGCTACCCCCAGCTTCCTTAATGGTGAAGCGGTGATGTTACCTCCTGCACTTCCATGTTACAAAACTGCAGATTTTCTTCTGCAGCATTTCTGATCTTTGTTCATTGGGAGGAAGCAGTGATGACCAGGAGGGTATTCATAATGGTTAAGAGGAGAGTTCCTTTTTAAAACTGTACTACGACTGGCCAATTCAATCAACAGGTGCTCACACTTTAATAGGTGTGCAGTATGATAGAGATGTTTTTCTCTACGTTGTGAATATTGGTGATGAAAGCTATAGATAAGTCCAGCCAGAAACTGCCATGTGGGCCAGAGTTGTTCCTTGATACTTTTTGCATTTTAAGTCACATCTGTGTATCAAAATGTATTGCTTAATTTTAGTTTTTCTTTAACTTCAAGGTGCTTAGCAGAAGTAAATGAGCCAGATTATTGTTAAGAGATCTAACAAGCATAAGGGGAGAATTTCCAGATTCCCAAATAACAATGTTGTGTATGAAAAGCAATATGGTGCAAATGCCAAATGAGATAGTAAACAACAGGGAGTCCTGAAACTAGAGGAACTCCAGATTTTATAAAGTGAACTGGTGACTGCCCCATGATTTAGTGTCACATGAGAGTATCTATATTAGACATATAGTCAGCTAACCACTTCAGGGTGTTGGAGTTCAGTCCATATTTTGACACCTCTTTAACTAGAAGAGAGTGGTGCCACATGGTCAGAAGCATCAATCCATGTGGGTTGAATTTGTGAATCGGCTTGCTTCCATGCTGAGGTTCTGACTGTTTGTGGGGGCTGTTCATATTTCATTTGTAAAATAATCCTTTCCTGAAACCACACTGCTGGCTAGACCAGGCTGTAGTCTTCAATGTGTGCCTTCAGTTGCATGGCAACTGCATGGGTATTATAGCCAGTAATTAGAGGAGAATAAACTGGTTGTTGTGAGTATAGTTCTCTATGGTAAAATTTTCCACAGCTGAATTCTACACTTGTACAGCACAAGATGCTTATAACAAACTTCTGTGGGACAGCAGCAAAGGTGTTGAATACCTGCAATTTATGCAGGCTTATTTTCCCTGATTCCCTTTTTATACCTCTGTGGTAACGCAGTAATGAGACTGCATTAAGATACACTGAAAAGAGCTCTGTTGTGTAAAGTAATGTCGCTAAGTTTTCAGACTGTTATCAGTCAGGAAGTCCATCAGGCAACCCTGTAGAATTTTTCGTAACTGCCCACAGAAATACAACTCTGGCTAACAGAGTACAGTTACTTAGCTGCTACTAGATCTACATTTGTTCAAGGACACTATTTTTCTACTGACTTACTCCTACCAGGTATGCACTATCTTCACGAGACCCACAATGTATTTTTTATACTGATTAGAAAGAATTTGATCATGACACTGGAAAATTCCACTACAGTGTTTTGTTGTAGCAGAAAAAGGGGGTTGATTTGTTTTTGTGATATTAATAGGAAGAAGTTGTAAATATTTAAAATGTATACAGTCTGTAAATACATTTATTTTTATAACAATAGAGTACCCCTACAGTGGTTTCAGTAAAGGGCTCAGTATCGTTTTTCATCTAACTGAACTAGCAATAGCTCTTCCAACTGGTATTTCGGATCAACATCTCATCTGAAGGATGGAAAATTGCATCCACAATCTTGTAGCACTAATCTGAGTTCCAGGAAGAGATTGTAGACCTCATCAAGTGGTCTATAAAAAGCACTATTTCCAGGAAGAGATTGTATACTTAAGCAAATGGTCTATAAGGCATTAACACCAGCTCTTCTGATGTACTTGTCCCTGTGGTTTATTCAATAAATTCCTTTTTGTTTCACCTGCGCTTCTTCCCTGATAGCCCTAATCATTTCCCATCCCACCTTCCCATTATAGCAATTTCCTTTTCTCTTCATCTATAAATAAATGCTAAAGTCAAATTAATCTTCACTCTCACCACATATCCAGCCTTCTCATATTTCCCTTTTCAAGCCCCCCAGCATCCAGCCATGTCTCCTGCATTCTACATTATATCTGAGCAGTGTTTCTGGCCCATAACTCATTCCTATAGCTGTCTCTCCAGGGGTTCCTTGCCTTTTCTGCTGACATTTGCAGTTCAGGTCCCTCCACAAATCATTTGCACTATCTGGCTGTAAGCAAACAAAATGGAACAGCAACCACTTAAGCCATCTATTTAAACAATAGAACAATCGGACACAATGCAATAACTGTCATCAAACAATGGCCACTTTACCATCAGATGCTATTAGTGGTTGATTATTGGGGAAATTACCACTTTGCTCAGCTTGACTTTTGCAAATGCACATTAACTGTAAATCCAGTTTAATGATTGGCTGACCATGTCAAGCAGAAGGAGTCCGTCACTTATCCACTGACTGCTTTAATTCACACCAATTGCTACCACTTTGTTACATACATCTCAGATGTAAGAGTGTGATGAAATGAATTGGTGAGAACAATGGCCTCAGTTGTATATTTAAACATATTTCTGTCGGACCCCAATAACATCATCAATGACTGCTTTAACCTCAACTGGAAAATACTTTGCTTGCATTCACATAGTCACAGTCTTCCAAGGTACCTGATATTAAACTCTGTCAAGCTATTTCAAAGTCCAGATAAAAATAACTCAGTTTATTTGCTCTCTGTAGCTGCACAGAATTTGATGTTGGTAACATTACTGGCACCATAACTTCCACAGCTAGTGAAAGCCAGTAAATTGCGTTATGCAGACTGTCGTCCAACAGTAGCAAAGTATCAGTTTTCACGCACACACACACACACACACACACACACACACACACACACACACACACACACAATGTGACACTGATCTCCAATGAAAGCAGCAATACTTGATGATAAATAGAAACCAATATTAGGAATTAACTCTGCTAAGTTAGTGCAGTTCTTGCAATTTTCTTCCTATGTGATGAAGCAGGTAGTCCTGCTTTCCCGTACGATGTACAACTGAAGCATATAGATGCAGTTCCAGGTGAAATGGGCAGTTTTTAGAGTCCTAAAATGGAACTATTTCTAAGTGTGAGTTCTTTTGCCATCAACTTTGTGCAATGCATGCACCTTAGGTGTTTAATTGAATTCAAATAAAAAAGTAATGGCCACAGCAATATATATTAACTTGTTTCACATAAATGTATGCTAGCCCTATAGAGCCAATTCAGTGATTAACTGATAGCGTGTGTTGGTCAGTCTCTTATCCAAAGAGTCTGAATGCCTTCTCACAACTCAGTTATAGCTTCCTTATTGACTCTGTGCATTTGTTGACCATTCATGTTTGACTACGATTAAAGATTGTTTCAAATGCAAACTAATCATGTTGCAAAGCCAAATTAGTGACTAGTCTACATTTAACTGCTTGAATTTAACAACGCTAGGGTCGAACTATCTCACCAGTTGCAGTCATTTCCATACTGTTCAGATATCTTGTGGTTGTGAACAAATAAAAAAAATATTCATAGCCACATGTTTACATTTATGTCTAACCTTCCTTGCCTGTAGCATTAAGCCTTTACATTTTGACAAACACAAGCACGCACACTCTGACAAGCTGAAAGTGTCGTCTTCTTTTGGCTGCTCCTGTTAGGGGTCGTCACAGCGCATCAACTGTTTCCATTTCTTCCTGTCCTCTGCATCTTGCTCTGTCACACCATCCACCTGATGTCCTCTCTCACCACATCCATAAACCTTATCTTAGGCCTTCCTCTTTTCCTGTTACCTGGCAGCTTCATCCTTAGCACCTTTTTCCAATATACTCTCCATCCCTACTCAGGACATGTCCAAACCAAAGTAATCTTGCCTCTCTGGTTTGTCTCCAAACCTTCCAACCTGGGCTGACCCTCTAATATACTTATTCCTAATCCCCTCCATCCTCGTCACACCCAGTGCAAATCTTAACATCTTCAACTCTGCCACGTAAAGCTCTGACTCCTGCCTTTTTGTCAATGCCACTGGCTCCAACCCATATAACATAGCTGGTCTCACTACCCTCTTGTAGACCTTCCCTTTCGCTCTTACTGGTACTTGTCTGTCACAAATCACTTCTGACACTCTTCTCCACCCACTCCATCCTGCCTGTACTCTCTTCTTCACCTCTCTTCCACACTCACCATTACTCTGAACTGTTGATCCCAAGTATTTAAACTCATCCACCTTCGCCACCTCTACTCCCTGAATCTTCGCCATTCTTCTATCCTCCCTCTCATTCACACACACATATTCTTAGTCCTGCTGACCTTCATTCCTCTTCTCTCTAGAGCATATCCACCTCTCCAGGGTCTCCTCCACCTGTTCCCTACTCTTACTATAGATCACAATGTAATCTACAAACATATAGTCCACTGGGACTCCTGTCTGATCTCATCTGTCAACCTGTCCATCACCATTGCAAATTAGAAAGGGCTCAGAGCTGATCCTCGATGTAGTCCCACCTCCACCTTAAACACATCCGTCACTCCCACCGCAGACCTCACCTCTGTCACACTACCCTCGTACATATCCTGTACCACCCTTACATACTTCTCTGACACTCACGATTTCCTCATACAATACAACTCCTCTCTAGGCACCCTGTCATATGCTTTCTCTAAGTCCACAAAGACACAGTGCAACTCCTTCTGACCTTCTCTGTACTTATCCATCAATACTCTCAGAGCAAACATTGCATCTGTAGTGCTCTTTCCTGGCATGGAACCATACTGCTGATCACTAATCATCACCTCCCTTCTTAACCTAGCTTCCACTACTCTTTCCCATAACTTCATGCTGTGACTGATCAATTTAAACCCTCTGTAGTTACTACAGCTCTGCACATCACCCTTATTCTTAAAAATCGGTACCAAAACAGTTTTTCTCCATTCCTCAGGCATCCTGTCACTTTCCAAGATTTCATTAAACAATCTAGTTAAAAACTCCACTGCCATTTCACCTAAACACCTCCATGCTTCCACGGGTATGTCATCTGGACCAACAGCCTTTCCATTCTTCATCCTCTTCATAGCTATCCTTACTTCCTCCTTGCTAATCCACTGCACTTCATGATTCACTATCTGCACATAATGCAACCTTCTCTCCCTCTCATTCTCTTCATTCATCAGCCCCTCAAACCAACTGCTGAACACACTCTCCTCACATGTGAGTACGTTTCCCTCATTATCCTTTATCACCCTTACCTGCTGCACATCTTTACTAGCATGGTCCCTCTGTCTAGCCAATTGGTACAGGTCCTTTTCTCCTTCCTTAGTGTCCAACCTTTCATACAACTCTTCATACGCCTTATCCTTAGCCACCTCTCTGTCTGCCATGCACCTCATCTCCTTATACTCTTGTCTACTTTCTTCATCTCACTGACAATCCCACTTCTTCTTCGCCAACCTCTTTCCCTGTATACTATCCTGTACTACTTCATTCCACCACCAGATGATCTTGTTCTCCTTCCTCTTTCCAGATGTCACACCAAGCACCTTTCTAGCCAGCTCTCTTACTAGCTCTGCTGTAGTTACCCAGCTATTTGGCAACTCTTCACTGCCGCCCAGTGCCTGTCTTAACTCTTCCCTGAACTCCACCTCACAGTAACCCTTTTTCAATTTCCACCATTTGATCCTTGGTGCTGCCCTCACACTCATCCTCCTCTGCTTGATCACCAGTGCCATCCTACAAATCACCATCCTATGCTGCCTAACTACACTTTCCCCTGCCATCACTTTACAGTCTCCAATCTCATTGAGACTGGCCCTTCTACATAAGATATAATCCACCTGTGTGCATCTTCTTCCACTCTTGTATGTCACCCTATGCTCCTCCCTGTTGTTAAAGTATGTAGTCATCACAGCCATGTCCATCCTTTTCGCAAAATTCACTACCATCTGACCTTCTGCATTCCTTTGCTTAACACCATACCTACCCATCACTTCCTCATCCCATCTGTTCCCTTCACCAACATGCCCATTGAAATCTGCTCCAATCATCAGTCTCTCACCCTTGGGTACAGTCATCACCACTTCATCCAACTCACTCCATAATGTTTCTTTTTTATCCATCACACACTCAACTTGTGGAGCATATGCACTAACAACATTCATCATTACACCATCAATTTCCAGCTTCATAAACATCACTCTATCCGACATTCTTTTCACCTCCAAAACACTCTTGGCATACTCTTCCTTCAGGATAACACCTACGCCATTTCTCCTCCCATCCACACCATGATAAATTACTTGCATCCATATCCCCACTTTCAACCCTGTTACTTTGTAAACTCATACAGGCTTTTTGTAATCACCCTTTCACAACTAGAAATGCATTTACAGGAAGTATTCTATTTGCTGGGTTATACCGGCTTCTGGGCTGCATTCTACTCTCCTAAGAAACCAAAGGTGCAATAGAAACTTGGAGGCAGCCAGTCCAGATTTCTTTCTAGTTTTACTATGAATAGCCAAACTGAGCAATATTGTCCAAAATACAGAAGGGTATACAAGTTAATTATAAGCATTTTGCAGGGGACACCATACTCCCCTGCACCTTCCTACATGCACACATCATCTTCTTTCGGCTTTTCCCGGTTAGGGGTCACCACAGCGGATCACCTGTCCGCTCATGATTGGCAGTGGAGTTTTACGGTGTTGAGTTGCCAGCCTGGTGGCCAACCTTCCACAGAAGGCACACACACTCACACCTAGGGCCAATTTAGAGTGTCCAATCCACCTACAGCATGTCTTTGGGATGTGGGAGGAAACTGGAGCACCCGGAGGAAACCCACGCGACCACAGGAAAGACATGCAGACTCCGCACAGAAGGCACCTTAGTCAAGGATCGAACCAGAGAACTTCTTGCTGTCAGGCAGCAACACTAACCGCTGCACCACCATGGCCACCCTTCCTACATACACACATACATGCACCAAATACATGGTCACACTAATTCGAAGGGAGAAATATCCCAAAAGAAGGGAGTTATTGCCAGTGCAGACTTCAAATTCAATGTTGAAATGACTTTCTATGGAAAACAGAGATTGCCATTATATTGTCTTTTTCTTTCACCTCTGCCACCTGTAGAGGTGTCGTGCAGACTACTGTCCATTTAACCACTGCAACTCAAACCCAGAAATGGACCAGAAATATTTTTGTGACTTTTGCAATCAAAAGGTCTTATACCATTACTTTTCTCCAACTACTTTACAATCAAAAGATCTTATAGCTTTAGTTTTCTCCAACTACTTTTCTAAAACACAACTCAGTAACTACACTTGTAAAGTACTATTAGAGTCTGTCCTAGTTTTCCTGATTCTCTGTTGCCACCTTCACCGAGGTTGTCAGTCAACTGCTACGTATGCTTCATGGTACCATACCCAATACAGAACAGACACAGCCTGTGCCTAGTAGTGCTAATTTGTTAAATGGAAAAAAGTCCACAGAAATGAACTGCAGGTGTTTTATGAGTATAATTAGGTTGGAATGAGAAAACAGCTAAAAAATGCTGTGCTTACTAGCTTTTAGCTAAAATTCCTGAAACTAGTAACATCTGGGAAATTGTGTGGCCCTCTCACATACTAGAAAAAGGATTTGCTACATGGACTGTGTCAGTCCAGTTTAAATTATAGCATGTGAGAACCCTGCACATACTGTGAGCTGATGGACACCACTTTGGCATATTTGTTTTCCTTGTGATCCTCACCTTTTGTTCAAGTATAGCTTTTAAATGACATTTTATCCTTTCCCTAATATAGATGTGGGCATTTCAGTCTTTCCTTGAAGGTTAAAGTCTTCCATAACTGTGTATTTGTTTCACCAGTTTAACCCATCCTCACCTGCCTCTATTTATCATCTGTACTAGAATGAGGTGGCTTTTAAAACATGGCTAGGCACTGAAGCAAACAATCCCTAGGATTCAATGAACTCCACTATTCTTGCACAGAGTTGTTCATATCCATGTAGTACAACAACGTGCCTTGCGTATTCATGAAGGCATGCTTCTGTTCAACTTATACGGACATGAACTGTGAATGAGTGCAGGGGGTGTGTTCAAGTAGTGCACTGACATTGTCCACACCCCCTGCACTCAAAGTGCTGCACAGCATTTTCTAATAGGGATTTGGCATAATATTAGAAAATTACTCTTATATTATGCCAGTATTTCAGTGTCCGCGGACACTGAAATTAAATAAATGACCATTTCAGTGTACACAGACACTGAAATAAACACATCAGAAAAGTAATGCAGGGGATGTGTGTGAGCTTCTGTGACACACCCCCTGTATTGTAAAAGTGCCATATGACATCTCCGCAACCTGCTAAAGCAGGAAATGTGTGCAATTGCACAAATAATCCCTCCAAAGTGATAGACATATATATTGCCCCACAAACTTAGAAAGTTGATAGAAAACAAGTCATGCATTAGCATGAATAAAAGGATAGAGGTCTGAAAGCAAATGTATGCCAATATTCCCTAACAGCAGTCCATGTGGACAAGGGCACAAATAATGGGGGGAAAAGGCTATAAAACAGGGACACCTCTGAAAAATTGCCCTCACACACTTAGAAAGTTTATAGAAAACAGGATATGTATTAGGAGTCCCTGAAGAATAGAAACCTGAAAGCCGAATGAATGCTATTGTTTCCCAATTGCAGTCCTTAATAACTTGTCAGAACACCACAAAACTCACTTATATAACATAATATAATAATATATATATTTTGTTCTAGGGTAAGGAATGTTTAAGCATAGCTAAACAGGTGTGCACGTTATGGCCCACTGCTTACCATAGCTTAAACATCCCATAGGAGATGACTACAAATAAACAGGTGAAATTTCCAAGCTGAGATTGTGTAGTGGTTAGAGTCCTGGCTTTACATGCAGGTTTTCATGGTTCAAGTACCAAGACAGGCAACTTATTTTTCTATGGGAAAGTAGTGTTAAAAACTATTTTTGTAAACTTAAATTATGTAGCAACTGTTTTTTTTATAAACCAGGGTAGTGTAGCTGGTGTACAATGTAAGTGTGAGTGCATATAACATGTGAAACCACCCATGTACACAAGTGCCCCATACAGTATAGTCACACCACTTGCCAATGTAAGGAAAACACATAGAGGGATGTCATGTAAAGTATATGATATAAACTTAATAAAGGAAACCAGTCCCCTGATATATTTAAAAACTTAAAAGTGAGCAATGGTTAGCAATCCTCACCTATGCTTAGCAAGTATAACCATTGCTAAGACGTGATTGCCAAGCAACATGTAGTCACCAAAATTGCTGAAAACAGCCACCAAAGACAAAATACACCAAACTATACAGCAACGGAAATAGCAGCATGGACTGAAAATAAATACAAATTTTATTGTGATTTAATTTTTAGTGTTATAGCCAAACCCTATGGGGGTGGGGGGGACAAACCATAGTTTCCAGAGGAGATTATTAAATATGGAATCTAAATATATTATTCCTTTCAATATTCTATCCTAATGGCATGAATTTGGAAATATGAATAGTATTTGTGGATGTTTAATAGGAATTATTGTGCTATTTACTATTAGTGTACAAGTATTTAATATGTAATTAATACAGATAGAAGTGCTTTGTAGAAATTTTGTAAATGTGGCTTTAAATTTTTGAAGCAATGTTAATTGATTTCAATTAATGAAATGTTAGGTGGTTCTTATAGGCTTGTTTTTGAGAATGTGAATTATTCCATTTGAAGGTGAAGGCCGAGGTACCAGAATCACAATAAATTTTTTATTTATTTTCAGTCCGTGCTGCTATTTCCGTTGCTGTATAGTTTGGTGTATAAGCAACATGTAGCTCAGGTAAATGGATTTGCATACAGTTAAAAATTGCTCAACAACTTCTCCTTTAAGCAGTGTTAAAACCGGCTCAGTGGATTTGTGCACTGCTTAGCAGAGCTTAACCTTTTCAAAATGGTCCAATAACAACAAAGGGTGGGGATATTGCACTATTTAAATGGGGCAGGTGGGAATACAGCCATAATCTGTTATAGTTCATTTGTGCAGATACAATGGCTGGCATTGGAGAGGGAGCGCACTTCCTGGTGCAACACTGGAGCATTTGAGGGTCCAGGGTCATGGCTGGACTCCTAGTAAAAAAAAAAAAAAAAAAAAAACATGAAGAGAGAATGCTGCAGGGACAGTACCAGGGCTCCCAATACAAAGTGGAGGCTTGGGACCACCTCACATGTGACCTCACCAGTGCTACTGGCATCCCAAGACTGGTGAGCATGTATGGCACCACTATGCCGACCTAAAGTAGAGGAAGAGGGATCTTTTGGACCAGTGGATCCAAGATGGATGGGCCCAGAATGCTCCAGTAGTGTGTAAGTATCACTATCAAGAAGTTTGTAGCAGATGCTATCCTGAGAATGTGATAGACAGATATGCATAATGTGTTTTTCTCCCCTACAGCTGGAGCAGAGAGGGCTATGAACATTGAAGCCCATGGTGACAGACTGCTGAGGCTGCACTGAAAGGCTGGTGAGTACAAATCTATTTTGCAGTATATAGTCCAAATAGCTAAGAAGGAGTCCATTGCATACTGCTAGTAGGTATACTCTTACTGTGTGAACTGAATAAATATAAAAGTTTGACTGATATTGATGTGAAATTTAAAAAAATGTATTTATTCTGGTAAGTTGTTGTAGACCTGTATACTGCACTAATCTCTGAACCCTGAACAGTAATGTGTAAAGTATAAAGCTGTGTTCCATGCAGCGTTGCTTTGTGTTAACCGTTGCTTTCCAGATTGTAGGTAATCCAAAGGATTAATGCACACTACAGTAATTATCTGTCATGCATGAATCACAGGATTTGAAGTTCAGATTCCCTAACCAAGAGACTATTAGGCAGAAACGAGGAACAGCAGTTCCCAAGTAGCTCATTGTGATGAGAAATAGTTTAGTTGTTAATTTTGCACACCCAGACACGGTTTGAATCCAGGGATTGGTACTAAGATGTGTGCAAATCTACATACAAGGAATCTGGATTAAATGTAAAAACAGGTAGTGGTAACATACATTTGCCCACAGGTTTTACAGGTAAGAAAATGTTGCTAGTATCCGTATGAAGGGTATACTAATAAACTGTGTACAACTGGTTAATTGACACACCACATGCCTGCAAATGATAGCAGGATACATGGGCGCCAAAACCATAGAGTGCGGGGGAGGGGAGCCCCCCACTTTTACAGATCATCCATACATCTGCTCTTTCGTTTTCCGCGCCACAATGATGTCAGCGCATGCATTTCTGGTTGTATTGTGAGCAGGAACACATATTTATTCAAAGCTGTGCTGGATTAGCGTCTGGAAGCCTCTAATGCAGAAACACTGCATCTGAACTGATTTATTTGCAGAGTGGAAGTGGGTTAGTGTCTGGAAGCTTGTAATGGAGCGAGTTAATTGCATAGTGGAAGGCGGGTTAGTGTCTGGAAGCCTGTAATGGAGCAATTTAATTGCAAAGTGGAGCAGGAACAGAAGCTGAATGCTACCGAAGGATGTAGTCTGTTGTAGAGTGAGTACACTGTATATTGTTGTAGTGTGTGTGTGTGTGTGTGTGTGTGTGTGTGAGAGTGAGTCTGTAGCTGAATGCTTACCTGGAGGATGGAGTCTGTTATAGAGTGAATACACTGTATATTGTTGCAGTGTGTGTGTGTGTCTGTTGTAGAGTGAGTACACTGTATATTATTGCTGTGTGTGTATGAGAAAATGCCCCCAGCAGGATACATCTGGTGGCTATAGAGGTACTCAGGCTCAAACCCTGTAACATGGGTACAGGTAAAAAGAGCCTAAAGTCCCTAGCCACCATCACTTGTGAAGGACTGGTAAAACAAAACCTTTTATTCAAGCAATTTTCTAAGGTTATAAAATCAGTATTTTAAATGTGTCTCTAAACCTTTTATTCTAGCAATTTTCTAAGATTATAAAGTCAGTTTTGAAATGTGTCCCTATTTTGGGGCTGTATTCCCCCATTATTGGCTTTGTTCTGTATTTTTGTGCAAAGAGGTTGAGAGCTATGGTGAGAAGTGAGAACTGAATTCACTAAATGATATGATAGCCATTTAAGTTTGTCTCCCTGTCTTTCAAGAAACTGCTGGTTTAGCTTAGTGGTATGTTGCTCTGACTGTAGTGCACAAGGTTCTGGGTTCAAGACTTTGCAGTGAAATGCATGGTGATAACATTTTATGCAAGCAACTTTCCAAAATTATACACGCAATGTTTAAAATGTGTCCCTGATTTTTGGCCTTTTGCCACCCCTCCCAATTGAAAATAAGTTCAAGAAGCTGTGCAACGTGCCTATGGCTTACACTCTACTGTGATTCTGTATTTATATATTGTGTGTAGAAGTAGACTGTTATCGTAGAAATGTTCTGAATAGGGCAGTTTTGTCATCATTTGGTGCATGCATTTTGCTTCATTGCCTACTGGAAAAATGTTCAAACAATAAATTTAAAATACAGTTGTGTGTGGAAGTAGACCTTTATGATGGAAATGTTCTGAATAGGGCAGTTTTGTTATTACTGGTTAATGCATTTTTGTTTCATTGCCTACTGGAAAAATGTTTAAACAACAAATTTAAAATGCACTCTAACTTGTCTAACAAGTATGCTGCATTGTACAATGAATATAATAATCAGGAAGGTGAATCAAGGAATGCATACATGTATGCATGACCCTAAAATGTGTTTGAAAACAGCCCAGAGGAAAGTGAAAGGCTCAAAATCATGGGCAAATTTTAAGCTTTATTCTTGTTACCAAAGCAATGGATGAAGGTAAAACAGTTCACACCACATTACCTTGACCTGGCTAAGCCTTTTGACACAATCCCCTACTCAGGTGTAGTACAAAAGATGAATAATGTAGGAGGAAACACATCACCAGCTGCATTGCCAACTTGGCTCACAAGATGCAGGTGATCAAAACAGGGGAAGAGACCAGTCACCAATGGAGTCCCCCATGGTTCGGTGCTGAAACTTTTTGTTTAGCGTATACATCTCAAAAGTGAAAGAAAATACCAAAGAGCATTTGCCAGCTAAGATTGAGATGACTGCAAGCTAGGGGAAGTTATTGAATCTCCAAATAACTTAACCATCATACAGGAAGGTTTGTCCCAAATAATAACTGGTGTCAAAATCATGACAATGCCCTCTGACAATTGATCTAATTGTTTGGCATTTGGGAATTTGTGTGTACAGTGACCTGACTTTTGCCCAACATGTGCCCAGAATCATAAGAAAGCCTTTCTATATTGCACAGCTTATAAACAAATTGATTGTGACTAGATCTAGAGATGTTGTTGTCCCCCTTTAGAAAGCTCTCATTATGTCGATCATTTTGTATAATGCCCACTTTGTCCAGTCCCATGCAACAATTGGAATACCTTCAGAGATACCTTACTAAAAGGATACAAGTCCTAAAGAATAGGCCTTGCATGGACCACCTCAAAGATTTATTACTATACTCAGTATCCTACAGAGTGCTTAGAGGTGACATGTCTGGCATACAAAGCATCCTCCGACATAATACAGATGGACCTACTAAACATCAGCAAGGCAAATGGCATCAGAAATACTCAGTCCAGGTATCTAAACTGATTGTTGTGGAGAGATGGATATATATCACAGAGGCTACCACTGTTCTGGAGCAGACTATCCATAAAAATAAAGCAAAGCTCACCCATCCATATTCAAATACAACTTGGATCTAAGGATGGGTAATAGAAAATGTACTCCAGGATTTCCCTCATGCCATTAATGGATAGAGGCAGTTCCTAAATGCTGCATCCGTTACATGGCCCACTCAAATTATCTATGGTATGATCACAGTTGTTCTCATTAGGGCTAATATACAATTATCGGCCATGGGGATAGCTAAGACCAATCAGAAAATGTTAATTCAAGCACCAAAAGGGAATGTTCTAAGCTTAAAATGTCCTCCAAGCGAACCTATGCTGTGGTAGCAAGTAGTTATAAAACAATTTCCCTTTTTAGTTCACTAAGTGCCCCTGTCACCCTCTGACCCCCAATATTTAACAGCTTCTGGCACCTATGGCAGTATAAGTACATACAATATGCACTCTTCCCAAATCATACTTCTCAACTGTACAGATATTCACTGAATGTTCAGATATTTGTCAAAGAGTTTCGGTCTGTTTTACATAAAGTAGTGGTGCCATGGCAAATCAGTGGAAATCATTATAGACTGAACTTAGAAAATAATGATAGACATTAGTGTCAAACATATCCTTCAGAAAAGCCATGCTAATGCAAAACCTGTTATGCTGTCAACCTTTTAAGTTTGTAAGAGCAATATCTAAAAATTGTCCATATTTTTGGCCCTGTGTCCCACTCTCATGTATGGCTTTGTCCAGATGTCATGCTCTAAGAGGTTGAGAGTTATGTTCCCGATACACGTCTCTCAAGTATCATGCTGTCACAGCTAGTGGTCACTGCTGCAAGTAATCCTGGACACAGATAGGAAACCAGTTGACGTATGTCAGTAGCACATACACAGCAGGTCAGGGTACCCCTCCTGTGCCAGATATGTACCCCTGACATGTACGAGTCCCCTCTAGTCATGTATCCAGAGTTGTCACAGTTTGCCACATACCATTCCAGGCTGACAGTTTAATAGGTATCCTTGTTCTACAGAAGCTATGAGCCATAGGTAGATGTAAAGTGAGGGCAGAACCATAGAGTATTGAGCAGTACTGTTGTGGAAAATAGAAGCATAAACATATGTTAATGGACTTTTTGTCTCTTCCCCACCCCTCATTTGGATCAATATAATAATCTATATACTATGGGTATGTTTTACTCCAAACTTAATGTTGGGACTTGTGTTATATTATCTTTCTTATATTTGATTGCTTGCATGTTAACATAACTTGTTCAAATACCATTGTTGGTGGCCTGTTGCCGTCAGTGTTACTGGCATGCTGTTATGATGCATACTGTTGTTCCATTCCTGCATGTGTTCTGTTTGCTCTGCAACTGTTCCAAATCTGTTTTATGGGGTTAATTGAAACACCCACGCATGCTGTTATAACTAATCTTGAAATGTATTGTTCATGACTGAACAACATAATTTGTAAAACCTCAACACCATAGCACGTCTGGGAAGGCAGATCTCAGCAGATCCACCGTGGCATCGGGCCCCAGCACATCTGGGATCCAATCTGGATCTGCCTCCTTAGCTGATCCTGCACCACCTTCGGGTAGAACCAGCTCAGGGGATGGGGCCTGTTCCCCCCCCAGGGGCGTTGACAGGAGGCTGTCACCCACCATCAAGTCCAGGGTTTGGTGCGCAGCACCCTTAGATCTGTGTTTGGAGATCAGCTGCGCCAAATTGAGGGCATCCTGGTGCAACTCAAGGGGCAGGCTGCGCCTCTTGTCCAGCCCTCAGCACAGCCAACTTTGGGGTTGTGAAGGTGCAGTGGTGACTGCCCATGGGTCTGGATCTCAGTCCCACTGTAACTGTATGTGGGGGCCCATGGGCTCCAGATTCCCAACCACCCTACCCATCAAATGTGTATACCCGCCTCATATGTCATGTACTACCCCTGATTGTGTCCCTTCCCAACCTCCCCAGACATACCTACAATCCTTCCATAACATACCACTCTCACCTTAAAAAAACAAGAAAAAGGACATCTGTCCCTCCAAAAAATGTTGCCCCATACATAGGTGTCCATTTTGCATATGTGTCCACTGGACACACGTAATGTGGTCCAATTGGCTTGACAACACATTTCTGTTGTCCTCACCCTTCTCCCTGGGGTTTGAGTGTCCAAATTCACCTCCAAATTCTGTACAAATGCACAGCTGTTGCTGTATAAGAAAAGGACAGCTATGGACCTTCCCTACACCCATCCTGCACATCCCTAGCTATCTTTCATATTGTTTTTCCCTCTACTTGCCCCTTTTTTCACCACTTTCTATCACCCCCTTTTTTCTTTTCTTTTAAAGAAATTAGTGCAGGTGTAAACGGGAGTAAACAAATTTGCACAATGCTAAGTAAAGCCAACACAGATTAAGCATCTGAAAGTTTAACCGTGTGTTGGCATCACTTAGCATTGCAAAAACCCACTTACAACTGCTTAAAACTGCTTTAATCACTCTATTTCCATCAGCCATTATTCTGTCTAGCAACAAAATAATCAACCCTGCCAAGTCTCGAACCCAGGGCCCTGAACACCACAGTCAGAGCAATGTACCACTATACCATTTGAGTTGTAAGGATTGCTGATGCTTTTTCAAACATATCATGCAGAAGAGTCATTCAGCAGTAGGGAAAAGATTCTGTAGAATGAGTCAGGTTTTGTATTTATACATATACACATGTATAGATGTATGGAGATGCATATATATGGAAAAATATATACAATATATATATATATATATATATATATATATATATATATATATATATGTGTGTATACACACACACACATATATATATATATATATATATATGAAAATAAAATATATATGTGTGTGTGTGTCCCTATATATATATATATATATGCACTTATAACATGTAGTGGAGTCATACCTCAGAACCATACCTCTCAACCTCTTAGAGCAAGAAATCTGGCCAAAGGCTGTTTAAATGGGGGGACAATGAGCCAAAACTGGGGACATATATTTTAAATCTTGCTCTTATAAATGTAGAATGTTCCCAGAGTTTGTTTCAGCATACATGTTCTGAAGGATGTGAATTTTGAAACTGAAATGTATGTCCTCATTTACTGTCGGAAATCCTCAGATCATCACAGTGATTTACCAGAGGTATAAAATAATGAAACTGAGGAACAGACCAGAAATGTGAGCAACAAACCTGGACATTCTACAACAATCTGGCCAGTCGAGAGGTAGGCTCAGAACCCCTTAGTGCAATGAATCTGGACTAAGCCTGACAAAGTGGGGGGAGAAAGCCATGAAAATAGGGACATATCTGAAATACTGTAGTAGACAAGCTGATACAGTTGCTGCAGCAACACCCTCCTGTCTGTCCTAACGTATATTGACTGAAATAGCACAAGTCCAACACTCAATTACTTACTAGTTAGTGACTGAAATCCTCACATCATCCCACTGATGTATCAGAAATACACAACAATTTTGGGGGCCAAAACAGTACATCCTACAAATATCTGGACATAACATCACTTTAGGGAAACTACACTCAGCTGCTAAGCATGTCACCAAGCACCATCCAAAATACAGTCAGACTGACACAACACTAACCCAAATCCGCTGTGGGGAATTACACATGTATTGGCAAATATATGTGGCATTACAGGGATGTAACAGCACTGAAAAACAGACACCAGTGTGAAAGTGCATACCCACAACCAATTCCACCACAGTCACAGTGACATATTGATCAGCCAAAGGAACAGTATAGTATAAGGACTGTGTGAACAAAAATGTCAACATGTTTGCCACTCACACACTACCTCTACTGGCCCAATTCACAGTGTAGTATGACACCTGACCATGTTATGGGACATGTCTCAGTCTGCACATACAAACACATGCAGCCGATAGACCACCCGAAACTGGAGCAACATGCACAGGCAGATAGAAAAGGAGCCATAACACATACATCTATCCCCCTCTCTACACAGGCCAAATAACATTGACACACTACACTGCTACACAATCCTGACAGCCTGTCAGCAATCCAGAAATACACAGACCTCTCAGCTGTTCACAATCCCACAGAATGTCCAGGCTTTGCCCTCATATAGAAGGCCTGTTACACATAACATGTCTGGCAGTCTGAAACATCACTGCGACGGTATCAGGAATGAAGGCACTAAATAATGATATACCCTACCTGTCACCCTCTTAATGCATGGCAGCTGGACAAAGCCTGACATACTTGGGGGGGGGGGCAGAGGCCCAAAAACAAGGGCATATGTGAAATATTGTTATTATAGACAGTTGCCAGTGTAACAGGGTTTGTTGTAGCTTATCTTTTCTGAGGGATATGAAGTCAGAAACACAAATGGATGATACCATTTACTGACTGCAATCCCCACAGTATGCTACTGATTTTCCAAAGACAAAATATGTCTGAGGAACACACAAAACATGAGCATCCAAAATCTGGCCATTCTGTGAATATTATGTCAGCCACATAACACTGTCAGACTTGAAATTGAACAGAAAAGCCATGTCCACACAAACCCTGTTAAACTAGCATTACTTTACCTGTATAACAGCAATGCTTACATTCTACCCTTATGTCTGGAACATTCTCCTCCAATTTGTTGGGCTGTCTCCACAGTTTTCGTTGTAAGAGGAATTTCCAACTACCCTCTGTGATGCTGTTGTTCACACACCTCCATGAAGTCCCCCCTCACAGGCAAGGAAAAGGGCCAATGCCCACATGAAGTACTCAATTATAGGAGTGTTTTGCCATGCCATTGGCTATAGGAATAATACCACAGCTGTTCTGCATGCAATTAGCAAGTGGGAGACACCAATTGGTGCGCAGACCATCAGCTGCTCATGATCATTAGCTACAAAATGCAAGCTGCTGCCTGTGCAAAACAGATGTATACCCTACATTTGGGCGAGAGAGAGAAGACACACAGACCAAGAAACCAAGCTACACATAGTGGAATAAAACCAACCATACTTGGAAAAAAATAAGTATGTCAAACAAGTAAGCATGTAATAGAATCCAGTAAGGTATGTAATAATGGGAAAGAGGAAGTTCAACAAATATGTCTCAGCAAGACTTGCTGTACTGATATATTGCTGATCAGAACCTATGGCCATAGCAAGTGGGTCTGTCTGCAGTGACATAGATCACAGCTCAGGCCCCTGAGTCACCCCAGGAAAGGATGGCTCACATATGACTACTACTGGAGTGTGTGTTGAACAATACTGACTGTGACACTGCTGGACCAGCTACTGGGATGTCTTGGATATCTATATGTTAATTGTGAATGCACCTATGATATAGATGTCCGTCACAGAAATGTGAGAGACCTATAGAGGGTATTTGCATAGTGAAATACTGTTGCAGATATGTGTGTGTTGAACTGCATATGATATGCTGAGCTCATACCATTCAACTGCACACTGACCATATGCGTGCCTCATATTTGTAGTCATGTACTCAGAGATGTGTTGTGTATGGAAAATCATTGGCAACCTGTGAAGACTGACATTACAACATCTCCTTCCCTTTCTTTTGGCTCTTCCAATTAGGGGTCGCCACAGCAGATCATCTATCTCCATTTCCTCCTGTCCTCTGCATCATGCTGTGTCACACCAACCACCTGCATGTCCTCAATCACCACATCCATGCACCATTTCTTAGGCCTTCTTTTCCTCTTACCTGGCAGCTTCATCCTTATGATCCTTTTCTCAATATACTCAGCATCCCTTCTTTGCACATGTCCTGACCAACATAATCCCGCTGCTCTCTGCCTTGGTCTCCAAACTGTCCAACCTGGGTAGACCCTCTAACATACATATCCCTAATCTTGTCCACCCTCGTCACATCCAGTACAAATGTTCACATCTTTAACTCTGCCATGTCCAGCTCTGACAACTGCCTTTTTGTCAATGCCACTGTCTCCAACCCATTTAACATAGCTGGTCTTACTACCGTCTTGTAGACCTTCCCTCTCGCTCTTAATGGTACCCATCTGTCACAAATCACTCCTGACACTCTTCTCCAACCTCCCCATCCTGCTTCTCTTCTTCACCTCTCCCCCACGTCATTACTCTGGACTATTGATCCCAAGTATTTAAACTCATCCACCTTTACAATCTCTACTCCCTACATCCTAACCATTTCTCTATCCTCCCTCCCATTCATACACATATATTCTGTCTTAGTCCTGCTGACCATCATTCCTCCCCTCTCTAGAGCATATCTCCATGGTCTCCTCAACCTGTTCACTACTCTCACTACAGATCACAATGTCATCTGCAAACATCACAGTCAACAGGGATTCCTGTCTAATCTTGTCTGTCAACTTGTCCAACACCACCGCAAATAAGAAAGGCCTCAGAGCTGAACCCGTATGTAATCCCACCTCCACCGTAAACACACCTGTCACTCCCACTGCAGAACTCACCACTGTCACACTACCCATGTACATATCCTGTAGCACTCTTACAGATTGCTCCACCAATCCTGACTTCCTCGTACAATACAACTCCTCTCTAGTCACCCTGTCATATGCTTTCTCTAAGTCCAGAAAGACACAACACAACCCCTTCCGACCTTCTCTAGACCTCTCCATCAACACTCTCAGAGCAATCATCGCATCTGTACTGCTCTTTCCTGGCATGAAACCATACTGTTGATCACGAATCCTCACCTCCCTTCTTAACCTAGCTTCCACTACTCTTTCCCATAACTTTATGCTGTGACCGATCAGTGTTATCCCTCTGTAGTTACTACAGCTCCACACATCACCCTTATTCTTATAATCGGTAATCAAACACTTTTTCTCCACAACTCACGCACCCTCTCACTTTCCAAGATTACATTAAACAATCTGATTAAAAAGACCACTGCCATTTCCCCTAAACACCTCCATGCTTCCACAGGTATGTCATCTGGATCAACAGTCTTTCCATTCTTAATCCTCTTCATAGCTATGCTTTCTTCCTCCTTGCTAATCTGTTGAACTTCCTGATTCACCATACCCACATCATCCAAACTACTCTCTCTTCCATTCTGTTCATTCAACAGCCCCTCAAAGTACTCTTTCCATCTTTTCAACACACACTCCTCGCTTGTGAGTGCATTTCCCACATTATCCTTTATTGCCCTTAACTGCTGCACATCCTTCCTAGCTCAGACCCTCTGTCTAGCCAATTGTTACAGGTCCTAGTCTCCATCCTTAGTGTCCAACCTTTCATACAACCCTTCATACACCTCATTCATAGCCTTTGCCACCTGTCTCTCTGCCATGCACCTCATCTCCTTATACTCCTGTTTACTTTCTTCATCTTTCTGGCAATCTTCTTTGCCATCCTCTTTCTCTGTATACTCCCCTGTACTTCCTCATTCCACCACCAGGTCCAGATGTCATACCAAGCACATTTCTAGTCATTTCCCTTACTAGCTGTGCTGTAGTTACCCAGATATTCAGTAACTGTTCACTGCCACCCATTGCCTGTCTTAACTCTTCCCTGAACTCAGCCTTACAATCACCCTTTTTCAGTTTCCACCATTTGATCCTGGGTGCTGCCCTCACACTCCTCCACCTCCTCTTTTTGATCACCGTCATCCCACAGACCAACATTCCATGCTGCCTAACTACACTTTCCCCCTGTCACCAATTTACAGTCTCCAATCTCCTTCAAACAGGCCCTCCTGCATAGGAGATAATCCACCTGTGTGCATCTTCCTCCACTCTTGTATGTCACCCTATGCTCCCCTGTCTTGTTAAAATATGTATTCACCACAGCCATGTACATCCTTTTTGCAAACTCCACCACCATCTCACCTTCTGCATTCCTTTGCTAAACACAATACCTACCCATCACTTCCTCTGTTCCCTTCATCAACATGCCCATTGAAAGCTTCTCCAATCACCACTCTCTCACCCTTGGGTACAGTCATCAGCACATCATCCAACTCACTCCAAGATTTTTCTGTCTCATCCATCACATGCGCAACTAGCAGAGCATATGTACTAACAGTCATCATTACACCATCAATGTCCAGCTTCATTAACATCACTCTGACACACTTTTCACCTCCAAAAACATCCTTGCCATCCTGTTCCTTCAGGATAACCCTACATCATTTTTTCTCCCATCCACATCATGATAGAACTATTTGGACCTGACTCCGCTACACCTACCCTTATGCCCCTTCCATCTCATCTCTTGCACACACAATATATCAATGTTCCTTCTGTCCATCATATCAGCTAGCTCTCTCCCCAAACCAGTCATACTGCCAACATTAAAAGGTTCTATCCTCAGTAACACACTCCTAGCCTTTCTCCTCTCTGCCTGCCATATGAGCATCGGACATCTTCCAGAGTACATCTGAGAATGCAAAGGTTACTGTGCTATCAAATGACTTAAGTGTGTTACAGCAGTATTCAGAAAGTGGTACTACTTTTGACCCATTGCCCCCCATGTATGTGTGGTGTCCTCCAGATGTCCTGCTCTAACAGGTTGAGAGGAATGACTGAGCAGCAAGAGTGTAAATACAGTGTGCCATACTGACATAGAACAGAAATATAAATCAGGTATTACCTGTGCAAATCTATGTATGAGTAGGTGTACCTAGCTGCCTCATAACAGACACGGCATGCAAAATGTAAGCTGTACATGTTGTACATGTGTGTAAACTCAGTTTCTGTGCATCCAACAGAGTTAAATTTCTACAGCTACTGGTTGTTGCATTGCGCTGACACAGACATGGGTACTAGAATATGCATGATTATCATGTTGAAATTTCAGAGGTGTCCAGCCATGTTATGATATTGTGTCCATGCCTGCTACAAACAGCCATATGCCCACTGACATAGATAGCTGTATGGACTCAGCAATACCTTAGCTGTAAAACCTGTCTCACCAAAGTAGAGTAGTACCCTTTGCTGGACAGCAGCAATACACAAACCACATAATTGGTCGCTATGTCGGCTGTACAGGTTAGACTAGGAGCAGGCACCAACTTGGCAGCAAGTCAACCTTTGTCTGAATGAGCGTATAAGGTCCCAGGTGGATTACTGTAAGGCTAACTATGAGTACAAATTGGACACATCCACCAAGGGCAATCACAAGGCTGTCTTCACATATGTCTGCAATCTCAGAGGCGACAACACAACCCACCCTGTAGTGGTGGTCAATCACACCACAGCTATAGGCAACCTGCTGCAGACAGGTTTAGGGAAAACATCACCCTCCTGGCTCACCATCACTGTAGGTGGATATGCACAGCACCTGCACCCTTCCCCTCATCATCGGGGAGAAGGTGCATACTGCGTAATCAACGTCAACAAAAGGAAGTCTCCATGGGGCCTGAGAACAATCCTGTTTGCATCCTACATGAACTCAGGCATATGCTTCCAGCTCAATTACACACTGTATGCAAGTAAAGCCTGAGCACCTTTGACATCCCATCTGCAAAGAAGACTGCCACTGTCATCCCTCTACACAAACATGAATGGTGGTTTATGCAATGTACTGGCCCTCTCTGGGGGGAACATGACACATCAGGACTGGGAGTGCAATTCAGGTTCATACTGTGCTGATAGATGATAGGGGTATGATGAGGTTGTAAGTGGCGGCTAATGATAGGCAATATTGATGTGCTGGCTCTGTAAATAACTCTGGGCAATGCCTGAAGTCCTGTGATGTGTTTCCCTGTTTATCTCTTCCAGGTGCCATGCAGTGTCCACCAATGTACACTGCTGAGAAAAATGCAGCCATTACAGCATCAATACTACAGCACCATGCGGAGCTGTTTGGCTGAAGCCGACAAAATCTGCGAGTGTGGACTGCCCAGTGGGATGACCTTTTCCCCAGAGTAAATACCTTGGGCCACCATGACCGCACATTTGATCAGGTCAGGCATCGGGCAACTGACCTGATATGTTGTGCCCAGCAAAGGGCTGCTGCCATGGCCAGGGACCATTCTGCCACAGGAGGGGGTCCTGCTATGCAGGCTCCACTTACACCAACAGAGGAGCTCCTTGCCAACCTTGGGGCAGCCCCCACACAACAACAAACACATGAAACACCAGTCGTGGAGGTGGGTGGCACCCAGGCAACAGGCAAGGAGTGTCCAGGCAAGGCCACAGTCCACATCAATTTAAGGATGTAACAGTCATATTGTCTTCAGTAGATGCATATGTCATTTCAGACTGCATTTGTGGTTGGGGGTTTAGTAATGCACATAAGTGCACATCTATGGCAAGGGACAGTAAATTGTGTAGTATTATAGCTTCTACTGTACCTGTGCAGACATGTAGCATTCATCTTCTGCCAATGCCAAATGTGAATCTGCTGACAATACCTCTCCCCCACAACTACATAGGTACCTCTGGTCTGCATGTGGGACAGCAGCCTGAAGCCGGTGAGTATGGGATTTTCCTTTTGTGGCTCACCACTACCCCAGGAATGTTAAGGTCATGCATATGACCATGCACATAACTGTTACTCTCAGCTATTTTGCAATATCTGTATGTTCACTTTTGGGGTTAACTGCATTGCATCACAGTGGTCATCACAGGGGCCTATTTATAGGAGATGTCACATCTGTAGCATACCTCACAACCTGTCATTGCAAGAAATCTGGACAAAGACTGTCAGAAGGGGGGCTGAAGGCCCAAAACTAGGGATATATTTTATAAATTAGTGTTATACAGTGCCTATAAATGGTGTACACACACCTGTTAGAATGCCAGATATTTGTGAAATACAAAAATGAGAGCACAATAACGCATTTCTGAACCCTTCCAACCTTTCATGTGACCTATAACCTGTACAATCCAAGTGTAAAACAAACAAATCTGGTAGGGGAGCAATTATGACACAAAAAACTTACAAGAAGCTAGATGCATACTTGGGCACAGGCTGAAACTAATACCGTGTTGAAGCAGCTTTCAATATTATTACAGCATTATGTCTTATTGGGTACACATCTGCCATCAATTATTCAGACTCTCTGATTAACAGCAAATAACGGTCAGCTGTCCTAACAGGCTCATCCTAAATTTACTCAGTTGCCTGCTACAGCAATAGCCATAGTTTGCATACAGCTTAGGAAGCAGCAAAGAGATCTCATTTGTGAAAGGTATCAGCCAAAAGAAGGGTACTCACACATTTCCACAGCATTGCATATACCATGGAACACAGTGAAGACAGTCATCGCATGGTGGTGGAAATATGGGGCAACAGTGACATTGCAAAGAACTGGACATCCCTCCAAATGTGTGGAAAAGACAAGACCCAAACTGGTCAGGGAGACTGCCAGGAGACCTACAGCTACACTACCAGAGTTGCAGGAATCACTGGCAAGTACCAGTTGTGTACTACATGACAACAATCTCCCGTATTCTCCACATGTCTGGCCTGTTGGGTAGGTTTGGAAGATGGACGCCTTCTCACACACAGTATGACATCTAGATCTGGTGGATTTTTCAAGAAAAATATATCCGGTACCCCAATAGCATGTGCAGAAATGTGTTGTGGTGTAATGAGATGATGGTTGCACTTTTGGCCACAATACCAAAAGGTTTGTTTGGCACAAGAACAGCACTATGGATCACCAAAAAAAACACCATCCCCATGGTGAAGCATGGTGATGGCAGTGTCCTGCTTTGAGTTGCTGTTCATAAGCTGGAAATGGGCCTGTAGCCTAGGTGGAGGGGTTAGGAAGACTTATACCAGTCTCTTTTGGCCCAAAATCATGTGTCTGCTAGAAAGATGTGGATAGAGAGGACTTGCACCTTTCCACACAACACTGACCCATACCATAGATCAAAATCTATAAAAGAATGTCTTCACAAGAAGACAGTCAATGTTTTGGAAGGGCCCAGCCACAGTCCACACATACACCCAATAGAGAATCTGTGGGGTGCCCTGAAGAGGCCTGTGCAGAAGTGATGCCCTCACAATCTAACAGAGTTGGAGGGCTTCTGCAAGGGAAACTGTACAAATATTGCTAAGTCGAGATGTGCCATGCTGATACACACCTTCCCAAGAGGACTGACTGCTGTTGTGAAATCAAAATGTGCTTTAAAAAAGTATTAGTTTAAGAGTGTGCACAGTCATGCAACCAGCCTATTGTATGTATTTCAACTTCTATGTTACCCCTAACCGATGTGTTTGTTCTTCAGTTGGATTGCACAGGTTATAGTTCAAATTAAAGTTAGGAAACATTATCACATGATTTCTGTGGTCTCATGTTATACATCAGACAAACCTGACATGTTAACAGGACAGTCTGCAGTTGTAATGTCCACTGTAAGCTTAGAAGGTTGTTAGTGTAACTGGTTCTGTTGTAACATACTTGTACTGCAGATTTTGAAGTGTGAGACTTAAAATATGTCATTAAATAGTGACACCAGTCCTCATATCATCCCAGTAATGTGTCAGACAAATACAGGATTTATGACAGACCAGAAATATGAGCCACACATGTAGACATTCAGCGACACTCTGCACAGTTGAGATATGTTCTGTAGGAGCTGCCACTGTGCTATACAGGTGAACAGCAATTATATGTACATGGGGGTGCAGTGTGTGCTACTTGAAGGCCCATCACCTACTAACACTACTCTCATATCACAAAGGTGTATATAAGTTGTAATAGGAAGTGGAAAGGGCTGCACTGCATGATGGTGAGGGCCTGTCCAGGGTGTTTGTAGTGGTCTGACTGTGTTGTGAATGTCACCAGTTGGCTATTGTTAGGTCTGTGTAATGCCTGTCTGCTGCCTCACCTGTATATGTGCGCATGTGTGTAGCAGCAAACGGTATAGTGCAGGTATTAATTTACATATCACAGAACAAATCCCAACAGGGAAAATGACTAAAAGTGAAAAAACTATCTCAACAGTCAACCAGGAACACACCGACTTTATTCTACGGTCCACAGCTATCCAACATACCCCTGTGTAGAACAGCCATATGGCATGACTGTGTGCATGCATACACACATACATCTGTATCACAGGCAAGTCACCTCCAGACACACACAGCACTTCTGCACAACCCATCTATAGGATACTCCTCCAAACACACACACACACACATGGATGTCAACCATATGGCCCAGCCTAGGCTGCTGGCAACCCCACACCACACCCTGTGCATATGATGATCCCTGTCATCCATACCATTGATGCAAGGACGGGCTAATATGGGTCTGATGCACAGGGTGAATAGAGTACAGTGTAGCTATGTATTACTGTTTAAGGTGCTGTCTACTTGCATTTGTTATGGGTATACATAAAGGTGTATGTACCTTATTAGCTATGATGCATTATTGCTGTTATTACCACTGACTGAATGTAGTCTAACATGCTGTATTCTGTTTGTGTTCCAGGTGTCTGTAGGCTGTGGCACTGCAGACATTACCAACTTGGAGTATGGCAGAGTGGAAATACATCGATCATTTCATAGCCAGGGTACAGCTTTATATGTTCATTTACCAGGTGTGTATGCATGCAACAGTGTGTGATGGACACTGTTGTCAGACATTGTGACCTGGCATACATACCCCTTGTCACAGACAGCCTTCAGACATGTCACCTCAGTGTTGTGTAGTACCACAGTCTCACACATGTGGAACAGGTTATTGGGGTACTGTCAGTAGGTCCCTCACCAGGTTAGCCATTATATTGACTGCAACAGATTCATGTGTCAGCACCTGTTGCCCCTGTTATTTCTTTCCCATACACTCAACCCTGATGCAGTTGGTGAGGGCATGCATGGTACTGTGTATGATAGGTTTGTGGTATGTGTTCCTGAGTTCACAGGGTGGAACAGGGAGACAACATTTTATATCATTTGCATACACACAGTAAAGACTGACACAGGGGATGTGCATACAGTAACACAAACACACTTGGCAATGGACAGATTCATAAATCTACATATCTACTTTAATGTACTATAGTGCTACATACACATGACATGCCCCACAGAGATTATATGCATGGGACATAACCCACTACCTTTTACAACACATAATGTTGTGAATGCCTTCATGGATGGTGAGAGAACCCACCAGGAATAGAAAATGGAGGCATCTTATTGCTCCTACAAGCCTGGACAAGTGATAGGGTAACAGACTTTGTATTAGCATGTTGTTTCAGTTGGGTATGATATCTGATGCTGTCGTGTGTGTCAGTACACTGACTATGACCTATTTGGCTACAATATCACATACATGGCCATTGTTAGGGGACACAGACCACATATGGGTTGCAAACATCCAGATATTCCATAGACATCTGTACAGATGACCGGAATGGCCTGTACAATGGTTTAACATGCTGCATATGAGGCAGATGCCATTAACACGCTATATAAAGTATTGCCATCGGGAGGTGGTAAACAGGTGTGGATGGTACACGCATCAAAAAGGTATAACCCGCACATGATATGATTCTCGACCCAACCACACACACACACAGTTGCCAGAATTGAAATTAGAACCCCTACCTATCTAGTTATTTCTAGTATAGTGTTACGCAGTTATTAGATGTGCCACGGAGCTTATATGGATTCACCTTGTCCCAAGGTATTTCTAAGTGAATGACAGCAGGCCTTGTAAGTAGGGTGATGGGAAGTGTACAGGGTGGTACACAACTCAAAATGGTATAACCATACAGGATATGATTCTCAACCCAAACACACACACATACAGTTGCCAGTATTGAGATTAGAACACCTACCTATCTAGTTATTTCTACTATAGTGTTACACAGTTACCAGACACGCCACGGAGCTTATATGAATTCACTATCTCCCAAGGTACTTCTAAGGTGAATGACATCAGCAAGCCTTGTAAATTTGGGTGAGGGGAAGTGTACAGGGTGGTACATAACTCAGAATTGTACAACCCACACAGGATATGATTCTCACGCAAACACACACACTTGTCAGTGTTGAGATTAGAACCTCTGCCTAGCTAGTGATTTGTACTATAGTGTTATGCAACTGTTGCACATGCTACTGAGCTTGCTGGGCTGATAAATGGCCAAATGTGCTGATAAGGGGAATGACATCAGCAGGACTGATAAAGTAGGGCACTGGGTGGGACACATCAAAATACTTATTACAATCATACACGCACACTTATAGACCCACACAGACATTTGCCAGATCTGAGATTAGAACCCCTGCCTAGCTAGTATACACCCACACAGACATTTGCCAGATCTGAGATTAGAACCCCCTGCCTAGCTAGTGATTTGTATTATAGTATTATGCAGTTATCGCATGTGCTATGCAGCTTACTGGGCTGACAACTGGCCAAAGGTGCTGATAAGGGGAATGACAGCAGGACTGATAAAATAGGGCACTGGGTGGGACACTTATCAAAATACTTATTCTTACAAACATAGACACACACTTATACACCCACACAGACATTTTCCAAATCCGAGATTAGAACCCCTACCTAGCTAGTGATTTGTACTATAGTGTTATGCAGTTATCGCACACGCTACGGAGCTTACTAGACTGACAACTGGCCAAAGGTGCTGATAAGGGGAATCAAAGCAGGACTGATAAAGTAGGGCACTGGGAAGTGCTGTGGGTGGGAATGGCCTAAAACTGTTTCACCTACAAACAAACACACATTTCCTCACTCTCGCACACACAACTGTTACACACACACACACACATGCACACACTTACCAATATTGAGATTAGAACCCCTACCTATCTAGTTATTTGTACTATAGTGTTACGCAGTTATTGCATGTACTACAGAGCATGTAGGGGTGATAGGTGTCCAATGATACTTCTAAGGTGAATGACAGCAGCAGATCTTGTGAAGTAGGGCAATGTGTAGTGTACTGAGTAGGAACAGTCTCCTAATACTTAGACCTATGGACACACTCACAGGCCGGTGATGTGATATTGTTAACTCAACCTCAGTACCGTTACACAGTGGGGCTCAGATTTTTATGCTAGCACGTGCAACTGTTTACAACTGGTATGCCACTGTCCACAGCAGGACATTACTGTATGCCATTCAGGGTATCTGTGTGTGTGACTCACTCTTTGTTGTCCCCCTGTGTGTCTCTCTCTCTATCACTGTCTCACTTCCCCACATCTCTGTGTGTGTATGCTTGACATATGTTATCTGTTGCATATATATATATATATATATATATATATATATATATATAATGTGTTTGTGTGTGTGTATCTCATGCAACATATGCAGCTAAATCACATATGGGACACCTACAGCTAGCTGAGTGTAATTCTGTCTGATATGTGTGTGTGTGGGAGCAGTTGAGATGTACATAGCTGTCTGTATGCACAGACATATATATGCACAGTACAGTCATATATTCCGATGTGGGTTCCACCATGTCCTGTGATTCTCTAAGTGTAGGAGCATGCTCAGTGTGACCTTCTATAGTTAGGGTGGGACTCCATTGCAGAGATAGGTTTACTCCAGTCCAGGGTTTTGTATGCTACAACCATACCTCTCAGGAGTACACATGACTTTCCTCAGGGTACTGGGTTTGTTTAGCAGACATTTTCTGACATATCTGTAGTCTAACACTGCAATGCATTGTGTCATTACCTAGTGCCAGACATCCTCAGATCATCACAGTGCTTTACCAGAGGAATACTAGTTATATGATGCATAGACCAATATTATGGGGGCAGCTATGTTCATTCTTGCCCAACAATGCCATTTATGAGGTGTGGCTACAGCCAGTTGAGTAATGACGCACTGTATAAACAGTCTAGTAATCTGGTGATATACTGGCTGGGGATCTCCTTCTTGTGTGGTATTTTTCTAACCTGAGATGTCATATCCATGTGTGGGCATACCTCTCAGCTGTACATGTTTTGGCAGGTTGTCCAGGTGTTTGGCTAGATGTTTCATCCTGGTTACATAAACTTCTGTTTATATGGCAAATTAGTTACATATAATTGAAGAGTGATGTTACAAAATAATGACCAATATTACTGTTTCAGACTACATAACCTTCAGACAATTCCCACTACTGCAAACTTCTTGCCCTACCAACTCTCAGTATGCAAGGGTGATATTTACAACACATGCCTGACATTGTGTCTTTGTTCCACTTTTATTTCTGCCCTTGTTCAGACGTCTTGCAGAGGTTGGGAGTTATGGGTGTGGGTACATAGTGCATTCTACTGTGCAGACATGTCTATTATATGTAAAAGTAAACATCAGAAAAAAAGGATTATTGAGAATAACCACTGGCAACAGTAACAAAAAGCACTTATATTCACAAAAGCCTTGGCACCTCAGCTGCACATCCTTCAAGATGTCCATTATATGTGTAGTATATTCCACATAGTACTGTGACTCCAGGTATGTCAGTGGCAGAAGAGTGGGTGTCACTGACATGCATAACAGTTGACACTGCAGTTATCTGCACATGGCCCTGTCAAAGACAGCACTGTACCTAGGGCACTACAAGACTTCCAGGAGGATGTGCTGGCCAGATCCTGACTATATTAGCCACACACAAACACACACATCTGCATATTGGGACAGGCAACATGTTTTCATGTGTATTGGTACAGCCCTGCCAATGTGTGCTATGCTGTTATTTCCCTGTAAACATATGTTACTGCATTTGTGTGGGTTTATGGGGGGTACAGCTGTCAACTGTACACATTTGCACAGACTGCGCTGATATTTGCTTTACATTTTGGTTCCATTTACCATACTATTATGCTCTGTCTTGGGGACTAGAAGCATATATCAGTAAAGCACACAGGTCAGATTGTAATAGCATACATTTGAGTTTCAGACTTTTTACCCTTCATAGCCTTACTGCAACTGTGAGTCCTACTCTGCTATCACTGTGTGAGTCTATGGGGGTAATTCAGCATTGCTGCCATTTGTTTGCCTTTACCAGACATTTCTCTCTGGTTTTCTACAGCTGACTTGCTGTGTGGGTGTGAGGGGTGGGTATGGGACCCCTACACTGACATCCATGCCTGTGACCCCCCAGTTATTTGTTCCCACACATATACTGCAGTGGGATTTACCCCCTTGAGTACTACTGCATAGTGTGTGGAGTTCAGGTTTGGTCAGATTTCCTGGTGTCCCACTTAGCTGTCAGTTGTGTGCTGCTATCCCAGTAGGCCACCCTATTCTCTTGCATGCAGCATTATCATAGATATGCTATCAAAACATACTAATCCATTCATTTATTGTTAAGAAGACTGACTTACCTTGTGCCTGCAGCAGTTGAGGATGGTGCTTAAGGGCTGCCTGTGTTGGATTCATAGGTAGGTACTAGGCTATCGGCCCTGGGGCCTATACAAGCCCAGCCAAAAAGGTATCCTGGCTTTTGCCACCCAAGAAAATTATTTTCGTATGCAACTGTCGAGCAGAGCCACAGAAGTGATCCCTGGGATGAATTTCCTATTTCCCATCCAATCATCAAGATTTTTCTTGAAGAGTGCTAATGAAGAACTTTGTTTGATATATATAGGTAGTTTATTCCAGAGTATGGGAAGTCTCTGGGACAGGAATCTATCCCTCCGGCATGTTCTGTTTATTGTGGTGACAAGGTTTAGGTCCCTAGAGCGTGTAGCTCAGTGGGATTGGGATTTCTTTAAGTGGAGCATGTCCAACAGTTCTGGGTTTGACATAGCTTTGTATGTTAGGCAGAGATCACCTCTGAGTAGGCGATATGCGACGGAGTAAAGCTGGAGTTTTTTGAGACGGTCTGCGTAGGGCATCTGTTTGAGAGTGGTAATCCTCTTTGTGAGGTATTTCTGCGGCCTTTCCAGTTGTAGATGTCTTGTGAGGTACATACCAAAAGGGGCGTTGTATTCTATAATAGGTCTAATGAGTGTTGAGTAGAGGGGAACAATTACTTCTTTTTTTTCTGGATGAGAAATCTTTTGTGATGAGGTGTGCCATGTAGAAGGATTTCCTGACTATGGTGTCGATGTGATTATCAATGGAGAGACTACTGTCCACCTGTGTCCCAAGGTCTCCTCTCACACTTTCAGTGTTAAGTATACTACCACCTATGTTGTAGTTCATGAGTACAGAGTTTTTACCAAAGGGGATGACAATGCACTTTTTGGCATTGAACTTGAGGCCATGGCTTTGACGCCAGGCATCTGTCTCAGTGAGGCCCTTTTGTAGGATGTCCACATCGTTAAGAGTTTTGATTATGGCTCCTAGTTTGCAGTCATCTGAGAACTTCGTTAGCCAAAGACCACCTGTGATAGCCTGTACTTCAGAGAAGTAGATACCAAACAGGAGCGGACCCAGGACTGAACCTTGTGGTACTTCACTTGTCACTGGTCTGAAGTCAGATTTGGAGTCTGCTACTTTCACAGTGTGGGTTCTGTCAGTGAGCCAGTTGGCATCCCATCTTGTGACATAGGGATTTATACCTAGTTTAGTGAGTTTATCTATAATTCCAGAGTGCGGGATGGTATCAAAAGCCTTGGCAAGATCTAGATAGGCTGTGTGAACCACCTTACCCTTGTCTACAGCTTTGGTGACTGCTTCAAAGAAGTCTATCAGGTTTAGTAGACATGATCTGCCTTTTACAAACCCGAACTGGGTGGGGTCCAGAGTTTGGAGATTACCAAAGTCTTTGTTTATAAGTTCAATGATGATACATTCCATGGCCTTGCAGACCAGGCTTGTCAGGCTAATGGGGCGGTAGTTCCCAGGGTCTGTGGTGGCTCCCCCCTTGTGGAGTGTGATAACCATTGTTGTATGCCATTCAGCAGGCACAAAGCCTGAGGTGAGGCTATGATTGAACATGGTACTTAGGTGGGGTGCCAGTTCATTCTGTAGTTCATGTAGAAAGCTGAAGAAGTCCAGTGAATGTGACGAAAACACGATTTATTGTGGAAGAGCGTTAATGTGGAAGTGTTTTGTGCGTGTTTGGTGACATTAAAAGTTTATTTTAACTTTTGGAGATCTTCCTTCCTGTGACTGCACTCCTTTTGGTATTATTGGTGTTTTGTGGAGAGCTGGCGCTTTTTGTATTTATTTCATGTAGAATGCAGCCTGGCATGTTGTCTGGTCCCAGGGATGCTGTGTTCTTGGCTTTGGAGAGTGTGGTTTTTACCTGTGCAGCCGTGATTACAGGAACATTGCATCCTTCCGGTATAGAGATGGGCTCTTTAGGGGTTGAGAGGGGGGTAAAGTTAGCACTGAACCTATCTGCCAGGATGTTGGCAATATCAGTTGGGTCTGTATATTTATTGCCATTTGCTGTAACTCAGAGCAGATCTGAGTGTTGCCATTGAGATTCTTGACATAGCTATAGAATGCTTTGTGGTTGTCTTTAGAATCAGTGGTGATTTTGTTTTTGTAACTAGCTTTAGAAGATTTTAACAAGGATCGCAGCTTCTTACTGAGGCTGACCAGGGAGCTCCTCCACTCATGGGATTTTACTCTCTTTTGCAACAGTTTCTTCCTTCTGTTGTACAGTTTGTTTCTTCTGTTGTACAGTTTGTTTATGGCAGGGGACCACCAGATTGGCTTCCTTTTTTTGGAGGATAGCATCTTGGTTCTGTTTGGGATAGCACGATCCATGCACTCATGTAAGTGCTTATAAAGTGCAATTGTGTAGGATTCAGTAGTCATAACTGTATTGTCCATCTGCATGGGTGTCATGAAGTTCATCACTTCTGTCTTAAGAAGCATGAAGTTGGCTTTGTAGAAATTTTTTACCATGGTTTCCTTAATGGGGGTGGGGGCAGGATGTGGATATGTAGGGTAATTAGCTTATGGTTGGATCGGACCAATGAGGCATTGACTTCAGGTGTGGAACACTGGTCACTCATGTTGGTAATGACTAGATCTAGGATATTGTTGCTTCTGGTGGGGGTGTGGATAAGTTGATCCAGGGCATTGGAGTTTATGAATTCCAGAAAGCATTGAGTGCAGGAGTTTTCCCAGTTAATGGTGGGGTAGTTGAAATCGCCCATTATTAGGGTGTTTGGTTGAACCCTAATATTTTCCAGTACATCAAGAAAAGAGGAGTGGGAATCCTGGGGCATGGTGGGTGATCTGTAGCAAGCTACAATTTGGATTGCAGTTTTGCCCAGAGTTAGTTGCACTTGGATAACCTCGGATGCATTATGCTGAGCAACTAGCCTGGAGGTGTGGATATCCTTAATGAATATGGACACACATCCGCCTTTGGTGTTCCGGTCCAGCTTACATGGCCGAAAAGTGTGGTATGAGTTATAGCCTGGTAGTGCAGGGGTGCTCTCTGGAGCCTTGAACCAGGTCTCATTTACTGCACAGATATCGATGTTCTCCATTTTAAGGAGTGCCTCGGGTGAGTGCATTTTGAGATTTAGACTTTTAGCATTGAGTAGCGTCACCCTCAGTTTTTGCTTGCCTGTTCCTGTTATGGTGGTGAATTTGTCATTTGAACCTTGCCTAAAAAAGGCACTATAGGGGTGGCAAGAACCATAGCCAGTGTCCGGAATCCAAGGGGTGACAGGTGCAGGCCATCTATGGCAAAGCTTCGTGGTCTGTCGACCATGTCATCCCAGGCAGACAGATACTGGATCCCTTTAGAATGGCACCAGAAGCTTAGCTAATTGTTGAAGTCAATCATTTTGTCCTTGTACTGCAGCATCATTCTGGGTGATGGCAGAATGCTACTGCTAGGGTCATACCTGCCTGGGCAACAAGATCAGAGAGCTCTTCCATGTCTCTTTTCATGTAGTCCAGGGAGGTACGTCTCAGGTCATTCACACCAACATGGAAAATGACAGAGTCATATTTATACTTGTGGAGTGACCTGAGTGCGTGGGTTATGTGGTGGATCCTGGCACCCGACAGGCAGCTGACAATAACCTTCTCCTTGTTTAGCCTGGTGAGTGGGACATCAGTGTGCCTGACTATAGAGTCACCTATGACTAGTGTGTTGGGTACGTTGTTTTGCCTTATTGGCTGTGGTTGAGTGGCACACTGATTCTGCGGGGTATGTGTCATTTGGGTTGTGTTGGGTGGTGGAGGTTGCTTGCATTTCTGCTTTGGAGGTCTATGTTGCTTGAGCGGATTATTATTGAGAGCCTCTGTGAATGTTTTTGTGTTTCTATGTGTGGATTTTGGTGGTGTAGATTTAGTGAGACTATGTGATGAGTGTGGTGTGGTGCAAGTGTTTACCTTCTCCTCTTGACTGTCAAGTTCAGTCTTGACTGGAGAGAGCTTTACCTCCAGTTTGGCTAGATAAGTGCATCTCTCACAGGTTGTAGTGTTGAGAGGAGAGGGTTGTCTGTGTACATGAGGCAATTTCTACATTGCCCCAAGATGCCCAGATTCATCAGATAGACAGGAGAGAACACTGGGAGCTGACCCTTGGACATGCCTGAATAAAAAACTATTTTCCTCTAGATAAGTGAGGAAAGTGAGTACAAGAGCTGTTTTTCTCTAAGCAAGTGAGGAAAGTAAGTACCAACACTGTTTTTCTCTAGGTAATGAGGAAGGTTGAGTGCTGTAGTAATTAGTAGGTTATTTAGTGCTTACAAGTTCTGAACAAGTGCTGATCATGAATAAGCAAATTCAAGTGCTAAAACTAAGAATCTGTATCTGGATTAAACTAGTTACAGGAAAGGGGGGAAACAAGTGCAAATGCGGGCTTTTAAATCAGAAAGTTGAGAGGAAAAACTGCCAAAACAGCCAATAACTGGGCCAGAACCACTCCTTATGTGGTAGATAGGTTACCTAGTGCTTGCCACTCCCACTGATAAGCTAGAAGGCTTCCCTCCAACACAGAAATCTTGGGGGGGGGGGTCTCAGAAGCTTACATACAGTCCTGGATACAGCAAATCTGAATCTGGATTAAACTACTTACAGGAAAGGTGTGTGTATATATATATATATGTATATATATATATATATATATATATATATATATATATATATATATATATATATATACATACACAGAAAAGTAGCTAAAACAGCAGTAAAAACAATTCAAATGCAATACAAGCTAGCACACTTGAGTATGTAGCAATGTTAGACCAAATAGTTTAAAAATGCAATTAAATTAAAAATTACTAAAAACAAGTGCAGAAGGAGTATATTAGGTAGAATGAGGTAAAGAGATGGGACTGGGGGGAGTGTCCCAGATTAAATCTACAATAGGGGGCAGGCAACTGCAAAAGCCTCCAAATTTCAACAACACAGGAATAGGGAGGGTGGGTATGGCAAAACCAACACCTTCAGCAGAGATCTGAAAATCTATACAGTGAAGCAAAAATAACAGTGCATAACTCTGAAGTCAGCCAGCAATGATATAAAATTAGTTAAACAATTACCAGTACACAATTCTGAAGTGGAAGAAAAATATTACTCAGCTCTGTATATCTCCAGATAGTTTGAAGAGCACTCTGTCAGGACACAGGAAGGCTCCAGCAATTCATGTTAATGCCCTGGATGTGCTCAATACACTGCATATACATGGTAAGTTACAGATAACATGTGCGTGTCATCCATTTCACTGTGTGTGTGAATCAGGGAGAGGTGTCCGTCCTTGAGGTCCCTACAGTGTCAGTGTGTGTGCTATGCATTGCCTTTTTTGCCAAGGCCTGAGCGTACAAGGCACACCTCCATCTGAGTCCCTCTGTGCTTGTGGGGACCTTAGCAATGGTGGTGTGCTGTGTAACCCTTCCCCGTGCTGTTCCTGTTGTAGCTGTTTCCACATGATCATATTATGTAGAATGGCACATACTATGAACATGTGTGCACATGAGGCTGGACAGTACTGCAAGGTTCCAGCAGATATGTCAAGACAGCGGAACCTTGACTTGAGCATTCCAAACACATGCTCTATAATTATCCTGGTTTGTGCATGTGCCTCATTATGGCATTCTTGTGTGGGTGTGTGTACATTTCTGCTAGGTGTCATCATCCATGGCCCCAGTGCATAGCCAGCATCCCCCACCAGATGGCAATATGGGATGCCCCCACTGGCAAATGCCTGGTACAGCTGTGACGAATGCCAGATGTAGGAGTCGTGATACCTTCCAGGGCTGCCAGTACTTGCATTCATGATAATGCCCTGGGCATTGCACATGACCTGGTAGTTGATGGAGGGGAATCCCTTGCTGTTTATGTAAACCCTACCCTGTTCACTGGATGGTGCTTTGATGTGGGTGTGCGTGCAGTCTATGGCACCCAGTACCTCCAGGTATTCTGCTTCATTGTGGAAGAGACGCATATTGCTGGTCCTGTCCTCACGGGTGTTGGGGAAGTAAATATGCTCACTGACGTGGTAGCATGACATCCAGGAACTGGTGGAGTACCATGAATGCAGATGCCAGTGAGACCTTGGTATCTACTGGGATGGGTTCCCCTCTGTTGGCTCTAGGTCTGAGTTGAGGCCAGCACAGCTTGGTGATTTGCTGAAGTATGTTTCTGTCCACTCTGTAGTGCTCTACTGTCTCCAGATCATGTAGCCCCTGGTAAGTTACTTTGGATAAGAACACTCTTGTCCTCCTCCCTGGTCTGTGGCAGTTGTCAGCATTATCCTCCTCTCTGCCCTCATCCTCTAGCACAAAGCAATGGCAGCCCCTAACATTTTTCCAGTTAAAATTCCCCTGCATGTGTACACCAATGGTGCAGAGTTTGTGGGAAAAGACAGACTTTGAGGTGTTTCCATAGTTTATACTGTTGTGCTGCAGATGCTGCCTGTATGATTGGCTGCCTATGATGCATTCCACCTGCTAGCTATGTAATTTGTTATTGATTGCCTTTATTCTGATATTTTCCTTTTTTTCCATTCCCATTTCCTCCCCTTTTAAGCCCTGAGGCACAATGAAAACCTGGGGCCCAAATGTAAACAATCATGCTATTTCCAGTTTTTTTTTTTTTTTTTTAGACCAGGTGTGCACCGTGCAAACCTGTTTAGCTAATGTAAACATGAAGAAATGACCCTCCCTGGAAGCGAACACGTTCTTCATTTCATGGAATAAGTCAGTACAACATCAGACACACCCCCTTTCTTAGCTGTGCTTAGCCAAGCTTACCTCTGCGCCATAGGGCTCCAATGTGCTTACACCATGCCTGACACCCTCCCTTTTCATGTCTGTTGCTCCTTTTATTTACATGATCATGCTATAAGTACCTACATGGTTAGGTGCAGTTTGGCACTTAGAAGATTTTAGTGATTCAGTAATTTCCCCTCATTTGCATACCCCACTGCCTTAGTCCATAGTTACTGTGCTACCACAGAGCCTTTCCCCTTGACAGCCACTGTTCCCTGGTATTGCTTTGATTCTGCATGCCATAGACTAAAATGGCATAATGCAGATTTCCCTTAAAATTGAGTTTTCACATTTTTTTTTTATTTATGGCACAATCCCATTTGTGTGCCACTGCCCTATGCTTAAACGGCTGAGATCGGCCAAAAAAAAAAACTTTGATTTTTATAAAATTTAAACACTTTTCCATGCCAATGGCCATATATTTGGCCACTGGCATGCCTACAGAGTATAATACATGCTTGTTTTGGAGCTGTCATGCCTCAGTTTTATTATTTGCAGAATACATTTCTGCAACTATCACTGCTCTTATATGGATACCTGCCTGCTTGCTGAATGGCAAATTCACCTCATTTGCATGGTTTACACCAGCAAATGAGGTAATTAGCATTCTGCACTGGTTCCCATGCAGGAACGTTATAAGCAGGCTTGTGCATGTCAGAACACTAGTTTACTGGAATGCTTGGCGGCCATATTCCATGAAGGAGCAACTACACTGTTCCTGCATTGAGAATTTTCTTTATTGAATCCCAGGGAATGTGATAACACCAGACAGCTGTCTATGAAGAAGCACAGGTGCTTTGTCTCCCGATTATCTTTGGCTTTCATTATTCTGAGTTTTATGCAACATTTTATTTTAATCTGGCCTTGTCATAAGAACTCTACTTTTCTTACTGTTTTATCTTTGTTTGCAACATTGTAGTTGGGTGATTTGCTACAGCTTAGTGAGACAGTTTTGTTTGCTTGTCCCTTTCTTAAATTGTTTTGTACCTTCCTGTGTGATTTGAAGTGCATATTTTGAACCATAGACTTTGCTAACTGTGTTACTGATATATTTATCATTGAATTGTGTGTCCTGGCATGGGGTTGAAAGCTTCTTGTTCCAGAGTTCTGAATTTTGAAATTTAGAAGTAATTTTTCATCTGTTTGCTTGGATTTTTCCTGACATCTTGTCATAGCACAAACTCTGTCTTCGGTAGTTTGAAGACAATGGACATTGACTGCTACATGCTATTTTCCATGGTGGTGTTTATCATTGTGATTTGTTACAAAACAATTGACATGTTTTTGACTGCTAAGTTTAATTCTCAACTTTTTGACCTGCCCAACTGATGATTTTTTGTTTCTTGATGAACATTGAATTTAACTGAAATTCTTTGGAGAAGCAAAGTTATAAACTTTATCGTAAATTGCAATCAGTTTGCCCATTTTAAGTCTTAGTTTATCACTTTTGTCAGGGGCGGCTCGTGGCATAGGGCTGCCGGACTGCAGCCCCCTCAAACATAAAAAAAGAAAGAAAACAAAATGAAAAATAAAAAAAAACATTTTTTTAAAATTCGCGGACTTCGCGCATAGACCGAGTCCCGGCTTATCGGTCTATGCGCATGCTCAAGGCAGCCCGGCCGTCCCCATAGGGGGACACAAGGAGCGTCTGTGCACTTTTACAGTGCACAGACCCGCCAGGATTATGGGACGCGTCCGGACTGCAAGAGGAGCAGCAGGGACTCGGGACAGAGCCTCAGGGATCTCGTCGGCGTCGGGAAGGAGCATGTGGATCTCGCGGGTCTTCAGTATTGCGCGGGAAGGATGTATGTACGGACGTTAACTCTGGATGTATTCATTCAGGTAAGGTGCCTTTTAATTTACAATGTTTATTTTTCTTGAGTTTGTGCTTTTTCTTTTTATTTGTGGTGCTTGTGCTTTACTGGAGTTTGTGTATGTGCTTTACTGGAGTTTGTGTATGGTGCTTGTGCTTTACTGGTGTGTGTGTGTGTGTGTGTGTGTGTGTGTGTGTGTGTGTGTGTGTGTGTGTGTGTGTGTGTGTGTGTGTGTGTGAAAATGCCCCAGGTGCTTATGGTGGTGTGGTAGGGAATGCCTCAGGCTTGAACCCTGTATGCAGGTGTTAAAGACTTGAGTTCCCTACCCACCACCATTTGTAAAAAAATTTCAGATTTTTACCTCATATTCGATCTGATCTGTTCCTCATAATATCTGTGGTTTGTAAATGTTGCAATGCTTGATATTTGATGGTGTAGTAGTAGCATTGTTGCCTCACAGCTGCAGGTTCTTGGGTTTGATTCTTGGCTGGGGTTCCTTCTTTGTGGGGTCTGTATCTTCTCCCTGTGTTTGTGTGGGTTTGCTTTTGTGCCCTCCCATGTTACAAAGACATGTCTGCATTATTTCTTCCTGGGCCTCTGCTGAAAATTTGTTTATTTGTTCCAAGTCAGACTGTCCTGATTAAAAAATGTTAAATAAAATTGATAGGCATTTGAATTTCAGACTTAAGGGTTTCTGAATGTTTAATTCCTTGTATTTGATGGTGCAGTGGTAGTATTGTTGCCTCACAGCTATAGGTTTTCTGGTTTGATTCTTGGTTGGGGTGGCTTCTGTGTGGAGTCTGCATCTCCTCCATGTGTTTGTGTGGATTTGCTCTGGTGCCCTGCCATTTTACAAAGACGTGTCTGCAGTTGTAATCCCTGCTGAAAATTGGTTTTGTTCTGTCCGCAGTAAAATTGACAGGCATTTGAATTTCAGACTTCAGGTTTCTGAATGTTTAATTCCTTGCATAATTGATGGTGCGGTGGTAGTATTGTTGCCTCACAGCTATAGGTTTTCTGGTTTGATTCTTGGTTGGGGTGGCTTCTGTTTGGAGTCTGCATCTCCTGCCTGTGTTTGTGTGGATTTGCTCTGGTGCCCTGCCATTTTACAAAGATGTGTCTGCAGTTTTAATCCCTGCGTCTCTGCTGAAAATTGTTTTTGTTCTGTCCGCAGTAAAATTGACAGGCATTTGAATTTCAGACTTCAGGTTTCTGAATGTTTAACTCCTTGTATAATTGATGGTGCAGTGATAGTATTGTTACCTCACAACTATAGGTTTTCTGGTTTGATTCTTGGTTGGGGTGGCTTCTGTCTGCATCTCCTCCCTGTATTTGTGTGGATTTGCTCTGGTGCCCTGCCATTTTACAAAGACGTGTCTGCAGTATTAATCCCTGCATCTCTGCTGAAAATTGTTTTGTTCTGTCCAGTAAAATTGACAGGCATTTGAATTTCAGACTTCAGGTTTCTGAATGTTTAATTCCTTGCAGATTTGATGGTGCAGTGGTAGTATTGTTGCCTCACAGCTATAGGTTTTCTGGTTTGATTCTTGGTTGGGGTGGCTTCTGTGTGGAGTCTGCATCTCCTCCATGTGTTTGTGTGGATTTGCTCTGGTGCCCTGCCATTTTACAAAGACGTGTCTGCAGTTGTAATCCCTGCTGAAAATTGGTTTTGTTCTGTCCGCAGTAAAATTGACAGGCATTTGAATTTCAGACTTCAGGTTTCTGAATGTTTAATTCCTTGCATAATTGATGGTGCGGTGGTAGTATTGTTGCCTCACAGCTATAGGTTTTCTGGTTTGATTCTTGGTTGGGGTGGCTTCTGTTTGGAGTCTGCATCTCCTGCCTGTGTTTGTGTGGATTTGCTCTGATGCCCTGCCATTTTACAAAGACGTGTCTGCAGTATTAATCCCTGTGTCTCTGCTGAAAATTGTTTTGTTCTGTCCGCAGTAGAATTGACCGCATTTGAATTTCAAACTTCATGTTCTTCAGAATACATAGTAGCACAACCTTTTTTCTAGCAATTTTCTAAGTTTATAAGATGAATATTTTAAATTTGTCCCTATTTTTGGGACTGTATTCCCCATTATTGGCTTCGTCCAGGTTTTGTGCTAAGGTTGACAGCTATGGCAAGAACTGAATTCACTGAATATGGACTGTAGAATTATGCATATTTACTGATAAAGGTGCACTGTAGAATTGTGCATATTTACTGATAATGGTGGACTGTAGAATTGTGCATATTTACTAATAATGGTGGACTGTGGAATTGTGCATATTTACTAATAATGGTGGACTGTAGAATTGTGTATATTTACTAATAATGGTGGACTGTGGAAGTCTGAGTAGACTTTTTATGATAAATGTTCTCAACTGGGCAGTTTTGCCATTATGGGTGCATATGTTTTGTTTCATTGCTTACTGGAAAAATGTTCAAAACAAATTTAAAACACCCTCTAACAAGTGTACTGTATTGTACAAGGAATATAATTTTTAGTACAATGAGGAAGGTGTATCAAAGAGCACATGTATGTTTCATATGCAAGGGGCCTATGATTCAAAACAGCCCAAAATTAATCTTTATCTGCCACTGGCAAAATGTATTTTCTTTGAATGTGGGTTTCAATGCTGTTTCAATGAATGTGAGTTTCAAGGGCAGAGAAGTTTTAATGCTAAGTTTTCATTGTGAGACTGCATTGCTTTGTTTAACAGATTACTTAATGTTTGTGCTGTAAAATACAAAATAAAACTTTCAAATGAAGTCCAATCATTGAAGTAAAGCAGTATGCACATTAGTGTTTATGGTAAATGGAGTGAAATAGCCAAGTAATGGTTAATTGGAATGGCTGCAGAGGCTCCAGTTCAACCATTATTTTGTCAGGGGAAGGGCAGCAAACTCAGACAGGCCCAGCTGAACTATACCTCCCAACTGTCCAGATTTTCAAAGAATGAATAGATTTTTGCTTCTTATTTTTGGTTTGTTGTTCATAAAATTTGTAGTTTTAATTCCTAAATGATTTGCCAGAAGTCACTAAATAATAAGTTTCAGACTTCATAACCTTCATAAAAATGCATGTTAAAGTAAGAGCCGTTCTATCAACTGTCTCAATTTATACAAGAGCAATTTTTAGTACTGTTTATATGTGCCCCCAATATATTTGGCCTTGTTCAGATTTACTGCATTAACAGGTTGAGAGGTACATGCAAATAAATTGCTTTATAGAATTAGGCATAGCCAACCTCTCAACTGTCCCCAATTTTGGCTCAAAATGTTGCTCTTCCCCTAATAATCCCTCCATAAAATAGCAATTTTGGAAGAAAACATGGAGGGTTTACAATTAAGAAATAACTGTAATAATCAAAGTTATAGATTACTTGAAATGCATGTAGATTCTTTTATTTTGTCAGCTGCTCAAGGTAGCAGTACTAATATTAAAGTGTCCCTTCTTTGACAGGTAGAAGCTGTATTGTGTGTCTATTTTATATTTTTGCATCACATTTTTGGTCCATTTTTCATAAAATTGTGTTTTTGGCAAATTAGTGACAAATCACTAAAGACTGAAGTTAGAAAATGACAGACATTTGAGTTTCAGATTTTATACCCTTCAGAAAATTCATACTAATGCAAGACCTATTCTATTATCTTTCTAAGTTTATTAGAGCAATATTTAAAAATTGTCCTTCTTGTTGTGCCTTTGTCCCACTTCTGTGTATGGCTTTGTCCAGATTTCTTGCTCTTGAAGTTGAGAGGTATGACAAATGTGTCAGGGCCATCACAGTCAGCCAGAGAGATTTCAAATTGTGACATGCTTGTTGCACCCCACTCCCCATGTAGTGACTCTGGATGTGTCCAAGCAAGGCAAGGAGTAGTTGTATCTACCTTGGATGGGGAGGACACACTGCATAAGTACTACAGTGGCTTTTCGTCTGTCCTTGATTTTGCAGAATGGTCTGGTTTCTGTCATATTTTTGTACTGTTGATTTATGCTTATTACTCAAAGTGCCTGTTGCTCTGTGTTTAAGTAGCAATGCTTTAATGACCATAAGGTAAGCTTGTCTGACATCGTAAGATGCAAGTAAGCTTTAATAAGCATACTGTTAAAGAATTGCCAACATTGAAAGCCTTTCTGTTGTTGCCATGCAGAGAATACTTGACTAGATAATGTATAAGCCTTGGGTATTAAAGGACAGGATTCCATTATTTTAAAAAGCTCATTACACTTGTTGGAGACTTCCAGTCATCTCTACAGGCTTTACCCGTAAACTAAACAGAATGCCAATCATGTGTGGTCCATAACCTGTACAGTAATCCTTTAAGCAATGTATCTTGAGCTTGTTTCTTGTTTGCTTTTCATTTTTACTTTTATCATGTTTTCCCCATGAAACGTTGTCAGGCAGCAGGTCTTTTTGGATAAGAAACATTTTTACAAGTGGGGGCATCACATAGATTTCTACTTTCAGCATGTTGCTTGGTACTTTAATAAAGCTGAATATATTATAATTAGAACTGCAGTGCAAGGAAAAGTAGTTTGAGTTGAGTGCTTCTGGTTTTTCTTATACTTGATTTTGACTGGCATTCCAGTAATGTATTTAAAAAGTAATTTATTTTTTCATGCCTCACAACCTTTTGTTTCCATCTAGATATTAAGTAAGCTGTCATGCAGCCAATGCATTGAAATATTTTTATTCTTCTACACTTATTTTTGTCTTGATTGGACTTTCATAATGATGGTTTGCCACCCAGGGCAGCGTATTTAATTAAAGTTAGTTTTTTTGTGGTTTTGTGCATAGCTCCTCCCCTTTATGGTTGACCACACCCCTTCCCTTTGACCCCGCCCATTCAGCGTCTCCTGCAGCCCCCCTGTGATTTGAAGTCACCAGCCGCCACTGACTTTTGTACTATATGCCTCAAAATGTTGATGGTCATGCATAACAATTGTTAGTTTACCTTTATTCACTGTTACTGCCCTGGGCAGGCTACAGTCACAATCTGCACCACTGGGCACCAATTCAATATGCAAGAAACAACTATGTGTTAAATGCCCATAGCTACATGGGATAATAGTCAGCATCTTCTACACCTAAATGTATTTTTTACAGACCTCTGTAGAATAGAGTTGTAATCACTGGCTCCCCATGACTTTCCTCCTAGTGATGACTAACATTTTACAGCGTGTTTAATATTATTCCTGCACAGAAGCATAATCACACAGTTTTCAGGAAGGGACCGACATTTCTCCAGTATCAATACCTACTTCTCTCAACACTGCCAGTAGTATGACTATTCTGGCAGACTAATAATATAGTTACCATTTGTGTTGAAATAAGCCAACTTTTAAATATTGATATGACAGTAATAACTTGAGCAAAAGGAATAAGACAAAAGTGAGGGTGTTTCCACTTCAGAACACACATATTTAAATTGTTTAGTAAACTGACCGCCACTAGCCTTTAAAAGTAAGCAATAACATTCCTTACTTGAAACAATGAAATTAAGCAATACACTTACAAGTAGCTATAAACCAGCACAAAGAACACAAAATAAATGTTTTTACTTTTACATTCATTTACCTATAATCTCAAAGAGGAGGCATATTGCTCACATTTTAGAAATCAACTTATTCCTTAAAAGGAGGCTTAACAACTTGTACATTTTCCTCCTTTCTCACTTTCCACTGTTAAAAAGCCTTTTCTAGAAATATAAGGACTATAACAGTGTTTAGGAAGAAGTTGAAAGACACACAGACCAATTAAAGCAAATGCAAATATTTTACAGATGCTGGCTAATTCCTTAGCATTCCTCACATATACATTAACTTTTTCTTTTATGTACTTTTTGTTATTCACCTGCCATTGAACATTTATTACAACTGTAACTATTCTACATTTCCTCCCTGTAGTACAGTTATAATGATTTTGTATGCTATGTATACTGATTGCAGCATTTAATGTGTGTGTGTGTGTTTTTAGTTGTCATCCAAACTGTGATACATGTATATATCACTGCAGAATTTTCATCAATGTATGCTACTTTTAACCTATTCATTATTTGACTAGTATTCTTAATGTGGTACTAAATAAACTGAATGCTCCATAATACTGCATTTTATTTTTCTGTTTGTTTCACTGAATATTGTGTTAAAGATAGTACTGCATTTTATTTTTTTGTTTATTTCTTTCACTGAATATTGTGGTGTCTCTGTCTCTCTGCAGCAAGTGGGGGTTATTGTTTTCACTTCATTGATATTCAGTGTTATTCAGTGTTGAACTCTTAGCCTAGAGGGTTTCCCTGTGCTTATACGTGTTAGTCACTTATCTGTGAATTCATTTCTGCTGCATATCTGTGCTGTTTGGTTGGCTGCTATATACCTACATCAACTGTATTAAAATCAGAGATAAGTACAAACTTGCAATGTTAAAGATAATACTCCATTTTATTTTTCTGTTTATTTCTTTCACTGAATATTGTGGTCTCTCTATCTCTCTGCAGTTAGTTTCCTGCCCTCCCTGTTCCTGTTGTGGTATTAATCTTGGTGGCTTTGGAATTGCCCACCCCTCCTGCAAATTTGTGTTTGAACACTCCTCCTCTGTCCATCTCATTTGCTCACTCAACTGAGTACAGTGAGATCATATTTTGATTTCAGACACTCTTACCAATCCCATCTGTTCAGCTCTGTCCCAGTCTAGTGTCATTAGCTCATTTTACCTAATACAGAGAGAACATTTGAGAAGGCCAACCCACTTAGGTCCTTAACCTTGAATTATCTTCCGTTTTTCCTTTCTCCCTTTCCACTTTACAAAAACAAAAAAAAAACTTTGCCAGAATCCCCTTGTGTTCTGACTGAGTGTGCTTCTCAGCTGATAAATATATTTTTTGGCACTTTTTAACTGTTCAGAGTTGAATAAAACAATTAAATTCAGTTCAGAATACAGTTTGAATAAATTGCATTTAATTAAACTGTATTTGCTTTAATATTGCTACACACTCAAGTGTGCTAGCTTGCACTGCACTTGAATTGTTTTTAGTGCTGTAAAAAAAAACTAAGCTTGTTTCCTGCCTTTCTGTAACTAGTCTAGTCCAGATACAGATTTGCTGTATCCAGGACTGTTTGTAAGCTTCTGAGCCCCCCAAGCCTTCGAGCTTATCAGTGGGAGTGGTAAGCACTAGGTAGCCTATCTACCACAAGAGTGGTTTCTGGCCCAAGAATTGTAGTTTATTGGCCTTTGGGAAGTTTTTCCATCTCTTTCAACTTTCTGGTCTAAAAGCCCATGTTTGCACTTGTTTCCCACCTTTCCTCTAGCTAGTCTAGTCCAGATACAGTTTTGCTGTATCCAGGACTGTTTGTAAGCTTCTGAGCCTACCCAAGCCATTCTGTGTCGGAGGGAAGCCTTCAAGCTGGTCAGTGGGAGTGGTAAGCACTAGGTAGCCTATCTACCACAAGAGGAGTGGTTTTTGGCCCAGAAATTGTAGTTTATTGGCCGTTTGGGCAGTTTTTTCCATCTCCTTCAACTTTCTGGTCTAAAAGCCTGCTTTTGCGCTTTTCCCGCCTTTACTGTAACTAGTCCAGTCCAGATACAGATTTGCTGTATCCAGGAATGTGTGTAAGCTTCTGAGCCCCCCCTAAGGCTTTCTGTGTTGGAGGGAAACCTTCTAGCTTATCAATGGAAGTGGTAAGCACTTGGTAGTCTATCTACCACAAGAGGAGTGGTTTCTGGCCTGGAAATTGTAGTTCATTGGCCGTTTGGGCAGTTTTTCCATATCTTTCAACTTTCTTGTTTAAAAGCCCATGTTTACACTTGTTTCCTGCCTTTCATGTAACTAGTTTAGTCCAGATACAGATTTGATATATCCAGGACTGTTTGTAAGCTTCTGAGAGGTGCCAAAGTCTGCTAGTTCTCTCCTCTCCTGCACTTTTACTAGCTTATTAGTCTAGCACTTATACCAGCACACTAGTCATAGGTGACTCGATAGTGAGGCACACTGATGTCCCACTCACTAGGTTGAATAAGGAAAAAGTAACAGTCAGCTGCCTGTCAGATGCCAGGATCCACCACATAATGCATACACTCAGGTCCCTCAACAACAGGTACAAATATGATTCTGTCATTTTACATGCGAGTGTGAATGACCTAAGATGTACCTCCCTGGACCACATGAAAAGAGACATGGAGGAGCTCTCGGATTATGTGGCCCAGGCTGGTATGACCCTAGCCCTGAGCAGCATCCTACCATCACCCAGAATGATACAACAGTACAAGCAGAAAATGATTGACTTCAACAATTGCCTATGTTTCTGGTGTCATTCTAAGGGGATTGAGTATTTGTCTGCCTGGGATGACATGATTGACAGACCTCGATGTTGGCCTGCATCTGTCACCCACTGGGCTTCCGTATACTGGCCAAGGCTTTTATCACCCCCTATGGTGCCTTTTTTAGGCGGTGTTCCAAAGACCAATTTACCACCATAACAGCTACAAACAAATGCAATCTGAGGGTCATGCTGCCCAATGCTAGAAGTCTAACTCTCAAAATGCACCCACTCAAAGCACTCCTTAAAATGGAGAACATTGACGTTTGTGCTGTAACAGAGATCTGGTTCAAGGCAGCAGGAAGCACACCTGCACTACCAGGCAATAACTCATTCCACACCTCCTGGCCCCAGAACTTGGACCAAAGCTCCAAAGATGGTGGTATTTCCATATTCATAAAGGATGTGCACACCTCCAGACTGGTAGCACAACATAATGCATCAGAAATACTTCAGGTGCAGCTAACATTGGGTAAGACAGCGATTCAGGTTGTAGCCTGTTATAGGTTCCCAACCATGTCCCAAGACTCACACTCCACATTCCTAAGCACCCTGGAGAATATTAGGGTCCAACCTAACACTCATACTAGGGACTTTCACTCATGTACTAATACACTTGCCCAACATTTCCTGGAATTCATTAATTCCAATGCCCTGGACTAGCTTGTTCTTACCCCCACTAGAGGTAGCAACATCCTTGACCTAGTCACTGCTAACATGGGTCACTGTTGCTCTACACCAATAGTCAACACCTCCCTGGTTAGATCCGAACACAAACTAATCACCTTGGAAATCCACATCCCTCTCAACCCCCCCCCCCCACAAAAGTAACCATGAAAAACTTCTCCAAGCTAACTTTGGGCCCCTAATAACAGATGTGGCTAACTTCACGGCACCCATGCAAATGGAGAATAGTTGCATGACCACTGAATCATACACCAGTACACTGCACGAACACGTACACAAATGCATGGATCATGCCATACCCAATAGAACCAAGACACTCTCCTCCAAAAAAAGGAATCCAGTTTGGTGGTCCCCTGCCATAAACAAACTCTACAACAGACGGTGGAAACTGATGCAGAATAAGGTGAAGTCCCAAGACTGGAAAAACTCCCTTATCAGCCTCAACAAAAAGTTGAGATCCCTCATCAAATCCTCTAACACTAGCTGTGAAAACAGAACTGCAGCAGATAGTAAAGACAACCCCAAGGCCTTCTATAGTTGTGTAAAGTTATGCAATACCCAGATTTGCTCTGAGCTACTGCACAATGGCACCTCCTATACCAAGCCAACAGATATTGCCAATATACTGGCCAACAGATTCAGTGCCAACTTTACCCCCCCCCCAAAGGACCAATCACAATACCAGTAGATTGCCAGGCACCCAGTATTACTGTTGCACAGGTTAAAACAGCACTGTCCAAAGCCAAGAATACAGCTTCTATGGGACCTGACAATGTCCCCAGCTGTATTCTACATGAATTGCAGAGTGAACTGGCACCTCACCTGTGTGCCCTGCTTAGTCACAGCCTCACCTCAGGCTTTGTCCCTACCAAATGGCACTCTGCTATCGTCATCCCTCTCCACAAAGGAGGAGTGACTACAGACCCTGGGAACTATCTTCCCATTTGCCTGACAAGTCTGATATGCAAAGCTATGGAACATATCATCATGGACCTAATCAACAAGGATATAGGAATCTCCAAACTATGGATCTCACACAGTTTGGTTTTGTGAAGGGTAGATCATGCCTGCTCATCTTGGTCAAATTTGAGTCAGTCACCAAAGCTGCGGATGAAGGCAAGGTGGGTTCATACAGCTTACCTTGATCTGGCCAAGGCCTGTGATACCATTCCCCACTCAGAAATCATAGAAAAACTCACTAAGCTAGGCATCAACCCCTATATCAATAGGTGGGTTGCAAACTGGCTCACAGATAGAACCCATAGTGTGAAAGTAGCTGACTCCAAGTCAGACTGCTAACCAGTCACAAGTTGAGTTCCACAGGGATTGGTCCTGGGTTCTCTCCTGTTTGGTATCTACTTCTCAGAAGTCCAGGCCAACACGAATTGACTCTGGCTGACAAAGTTCATAGACGATTGCAAGTTGGGAGCCATTATTAACTCCCCAAGTGATGTTGACATCCTGCAGAAAGACCTCACTGAGACCAACGACTGGTGTCAGAGCCATGGCCTTAATCTCAATGTCAAAAATGTATCGTCATCCCCTTTGGGAAAAAAGAGTTCCCATGAATTACCACATAAATGGTAGTTCACTGAACACAGAAGGCGTTATAAGAGATCTGGGAGCACAAGTTGACAGCAACCTCTCTTCTGACCACCACATTGCCACTATGGTCAGAAAGTCCTATGTGGCACATCTCATTACTAATGGTTTTGCATACAGGAATAAAGAGGTCATTGTCTCCTCCTTCTCTTCCCTCATTAGGCCAATCATTTGGCATGTACCTCACTAGACACCTGCGACAACTGGAGAGGCCACAAAAGTGTCTCACAAAGAGGATCCTAGGCCTTAAACACTTGTCCTATATGGACAGACTCAAAAAACTCCAACTATTCTCTGTCTTATATCGCCTTCTTCGAGGCGATCTCTGCTTGACTTACAAAGCCATGTCTGATCCAGCTCTGTTAGAAATGCTACATCTAAAGAAATCCCAATCCCTCCACACCACACACTCCAGAGACCTCAACCTAATTAGCACAATCAACAGAACATGTTGGAGGGACAGGTTCATAACCCAGAGACTGCCTATGCTATGGAATAGACTTCCCATGCATGTCAAACAGAGCACCTTACTGGGCCTCTTCAAGAGAAGTCTTGATGAGTGGATGGGAAATAGCAAAATTCACCCCGGGGATCTCTCCAGTGGCTCTACTCGACAGAGGCACGGGGAACTAAGGTCAGGTGGCCAGGGTAATGCTATGGGCTAGGCTTGTAAAGGCTCCAGGGCCATTAGCCTAGTAAACATCTATGAACCCTGATATGTTACCCCTTGGAGTAACCCTTAATGTTGGTATGTCCTGCCAGTTTTGTCTTGAAAAATTCTGCAGATCAGCTCACCTACATGACTAGTTAATAAAGTAAACAAGCCAGCAAGTAAATGAATAAAATGTTTTTAAACAGACAGATCATATAGAACTCTCAGTAGTTTATCTTGACATGTTACTACCAGTAGATAAAGATTTACATAATTTTTTATCTACCGCTGACTTGTGACCCAAAACATTTTTCACAGTTGTATAGGGCATCTAATTTCCAGAATGGGTGCTTTCTAGGAATACTTGCCACTACAGGTTCATTCTTTGTCTCTTTCTCCCTCTCTGAGTCACAAGGGAAATACACTGAGTAAAGAAAAACAGAATACAAGATTTCCTGTTTACACTGTCATACGTCTGGAGGAAGTCCAAATATGATAATGCGTTCTCTTGACCTAAACTAGTATTTCAAGGAGCAGTAATTTTTTACCACTGCAAATATGTGCACATTCCAGAAACCATCCTCATATATTTTAACAACTGTAGTATATGTTTTACAAAATACAGGATTAACTGGAAGTTTCTCCACAGTGTAAAAATTGCATTCATTTCACGTTAATGCAGCTTTCAACCTCAGTTTTATATAGTTTTTTTTTTTTTTTTTTACACAATTCACCATAATATCGATCAAATGGACAACAGGATAAATTACTTATAATGTAAACTAAATAAGATAAATAATGATATAATGGCAGATTAAATATACAGATTTAACATCTTTGTGTACTTTACTGAAAGACAATTGTGAAATTCTTTCAACCTTTGAGACATTTGTTTTTTAAAAACAATTGCTTTAGCACAATTCCAGTTTTCTACATTTCCTATAATCTTTTTATATCTCAGGTGAGCTTTCTTGACAAACCATCTGGAAGCAAAGCTTGGAGAGGTCAAAAGTGCATTTTAAGTTACACTACTTGGTTCCTTGTCTGGAGAGACCATTTAAGACACCACTCTCCCAGGCTGAGTCTGAAATGGGTCTATAGATATCAGTCTATTACCCAGGAAAACAAGTACAAACAAACAGGGTAGGACTATTTTGTTATTTCTGCCTGTCTTCATAGTTCTCTCTCACTTTGTCTTGACCATTGGGGTAACACAATATCCAACAGATCCAGAAAGAACAGTCAGCAGAAGCAATAATTAACATTCATGTTTACATATATTTAGGCTTTGGCAAGATTTTAGCATCATTGTGTTTTATACATTGGATGACATATGGATTTAGGTAACAGTGATAGTTGCATTGTCCCACTTTTTTTGTACACAGATAGTTTTATTTTATTTTTTTAAATGTTTTTAACATTATATAAGCATACATATATATACATTTGTTTAATATATTGTTTATTATTTAGTATTATTAATATAATGCATTCATCATAGATCATAGGGTTGGGTGAATCATACGTATACATAGAAAGGAAATGCATACAAACATGAAATGAAATATTAGATTGTTTATATTTAAAATGTTATGTACAAGATGTAAACAATATGAAGTATGCAATGCAGATTTTATGCAAGTATTTTAGCTAAATACAGTTTAATGTATATACTGTTGTAGTTAAAAGCATTTTTTAATGAAGTTTTTAATTATTATTTTACTTTTGTCTCTTTAAAGAAATCAATTTGAATTGGCGCCAAAATGGATTTAAATAGTGCGTTAATAATTGTTTAATTGATTCTGAAGAAGTCCACATGATGGTGGATGAAAGCGCTTAATTATTTTCTGAGTTACACTCTGGTTCTGTTTGTTGGTGAGCTGTAGTTTAATAAAGGACGTATTATTGCTTCTGCTGACTGTTCTTTCTGGACCTGTTGGATATTGTGTTGACCATTGGGGTCCCTATGTCTACAATGTACTCTACTGCTTGGTGCAACCTGGCATAGCAGTGAACACATCCACACTCTTGCAGTTCTGCCCAGATTTCCTGAACCTGTGTAGGGGATAGATGTGACAATACTACCTCATGCACTAAGGCATCAAGTTGGACCTCAGTGGTACCTATTACTGGATCTTTGTCTTGTAACCCAGTGCATATATTAAGTACTAGTGTCTATCATGATAAAGCTTCATTGTATTGACATAGTAGTTTGTATTCTGCCTCATGTCTGGTAATTCCACAACATAACTTATATCAGTTACCTTCCTCTCAACAGTGGAATAACCAACCCATGCTAATTGCAGCTTAGTCTGTCAAACAGAAATAACCACCATTAACTTTTGTCTGTTTTTATATTTTCAGAAGCCAGCAGTTGAGTTTACATCACTTCAATATGCAAGTTTTTGCTAATAAACCATTAGTAACAAACATTTAAAATGTAGTAAAGATATTTAACTGTAATACATAAAAATTAAACAATGCAGTCTTTGTAAAATTAATTGTATAGCTTTATGATTGCTCAAAGAAATACCAATTAAATGAACTTAGGCAGACAAATTGCATAATGGAGAATTCCAACTAACAGCTTATCTAGTCTTGTCATTTCAAGATGGTAAAAAAATTACAGAATTCTAACTTAGTCTAAACAACAATTGCGTAACTTCACATGCAGATTGACTATTGTCACAGGGAATGCAGTTCCCTAACTCACACTCCAGAAACAAGGCAGTAACTAAAGGCCTCTCTCCTTAAGACCCCCAAGCAGTTAAGCATGAATGTAAATGTTCATGTCTACACAGCCATACATGTCAGAATGAAGTTTAAATACCATAATGCATAATTTTTTGACTAAGAGTTACATTTCAATGAGCAATAAGCCAAAAGAACTGGAAAACGTGCGCACATTTCAGAAAACAGTTTTATTCTGTTAGCTCTTTTACATTTCTGCATTTTCACAGAAAGCAGCTGTATATTCCATACATTTCACATTTTGTTCTGAAAGCGCTAATAGAAGCAAGAACCATAATTTTGTGTATTTGATTGCATTTACCTCATCTTAAAACAACTTCCTGTATGTTTTACTGAAAGACAATTGTAACCTTCACACATCATGTCATATATCTCTCTTCTGAAAAATCAGCTGTGTTTGCTGTAGCATAACCATGATTTTCAGCCACTTGTGAGTTGTTACACTGTTAGAAGCTTTATTGTCATTTTGCCCTGCAAGCTGCAGCACAGTCACAGTAGGAATCTACCATTTTATATCTGTTCCTCCTAAAATTCTCTCATTGGCCTTATTGTTTGTTATACAGTCACTATGTCCTGCCCATTTCTCTCCTATCACCTCCCCACTCACCCCCCATTTTCCTCTGGTCAAATTCACATCCAGTGTGTATAAGCCATCAATTAATTAATGCTGCAGTCATTGGGTGGTCTACTTTTGCTCCCATGCACCCATTCCCCAATTGTCCCAAGCCACTCCTACTTTTATTTCAACTATTCAGACTTGTTATAAGAAAATCACCTTAACTTGGTCATTCCTGTCCCAGAGACTTCCCATACTCTGGAACAAACTACCTAGCTATATCAAACAAAGCTCCTCATTAGCACTCTTCAAAAAAAATCTTGATGATTGGATGGGAAATAGGAAATTCACCCCGGGGATCACCTTTGTGGCTCTGCTCGACAGGGGCACAGGAAAATAATTTTCTTGGGTGGCGAAAGGCAGGATACCTTTTTGGCTAGGCTTGTATAGGCCCTAGGGCCGATAGTCTAGTACCAACCTATGAAGATCTTAACACACAATATGTAATTACCTTATATATCATCACAGGTTAGTTTACACAAGGACAGTCCCTTCCATATGTACTAAAATCATTTATTACCAAAAATCAATTTTACCAATATTACACTTAACAGGTAATGTCAATCTTCTCCATTAAATAAAAGAGAACAAAGGTGTTTATTCTACCACCCCTACAATTCACCTTCTTCCACAAACATTAACATTCCCACACTGCATGTCTCTTTCCACTCACAAAACAAAGAGATCAACTATATCTCTGTTGCCTTTGGCAAAATACTACAAAATAACTACTGACATGCACTTTTTCTCATTTTTTTCTTCTGCTGTTTGATGACAACCCCCGCTCTGCCATTAATATCTATAGCATAACACCTTCATTTCTGATTCACACACTAACAATTCAATATAAGGCTTACATAACTGAGGCGGAATTATGACCAAATTCATGAAATTAATACAACACAGCTTGGATATTCCCTTGTGAGTCATGGATAAAATCATCCACAGAATGTATTTAGTAACACTTTCCAAACCTATAACATTGCATGCTTTGACTAGTCAAGAACCAGACTAGAAGGGCCAATGTATAATTCCAGATAAAGAATGTATAGACTGAAAAAAAGTTGCAATTTCTTCCTCAACAGTTGAAGTTGGTCCAAACAGGATTATATGAGACCTCAGCCTCTCTAAAAGGTTAGTACCACCTCCTGTTTTATATTTTGATCATAGACATTCTAAATATGCTGTCTATAACTGAAAACCAAGTTATCCTCCATAATTTCAATATTAGCTTTCTGAGGCCAATCAGACATTGCTTAAATGACTGACTTTCTTTCAGAAATTGTGTATTAATTTAACATAATTACAAACTATACACAGGAAGAAATTCAACATCACATACTTTTATACTATATTAGATATACATTGCATCATCAATGTAATTGTACACAATTAACACATTAAGAGTCTTTGTATTTCAGTAGCAACATTTCAAGGCTATCCCAACCAATAAACTTCTTAGTAAGATTTACAAATCTTATTTAGATCTCTTCTTTTTCAGTTTTACATAGCATTGCTGTTAAATTTAAAAGTTCTTTGACTGTAGAAACTGAGTTCATCTTCCAGTTTTTGTAATAACTTTTTAGCTACTGCCAGTAAATTCCAGAAGAGTTTTTGTTGTTTGACTTTTACAGATAGAGGAAGTGGAACATTCATTAGTATTACTGATCTAGTAAAAGAAAAATGATCAGACCATAATCCCTTAAAAAACATATGTATATTTTCCCAATATACATTTGATTTTTCACAATTCATAAATGTGCATCCAGTCAGCTTGAATCAGTATTATTATTTGTAATAAACCTGTATGTTGAATAAGCTTCATTTGTAGGTCAATTTATCTTTAATTATAGTATCCGTATAAATGGGGGAATAGTGTTCTGTTCCTCTTCACTCATATTATCTACACATTCATGTAATTTCTTACTGATGGATAATATTAACTGGTTAACAGAGTCATCAACTTATAATCTTTCATTAAATATTTTGAAAACTCATCTTTTCCTTTTTCACTTTTAATTCCCTTAAATCTATACATGTGTGCAATGAGAAAGCATAAACAATTCATTTGATACTAATGGAGTTTTAAAAAACACATTTCTTAACTATTTTAAAAACTGATGTCATATATGTGGAATCTAAAGATTGAAATTAATTTCCTTCTAAGTTAAATTTTATTAACCAGATGAAAGGATTGTTACATATTTCTAATTGATAATATTTGCTAACTTACAAGAATTTAGTATAATCTGCTCCTGAATGATTTTCCATTGACTAGTGTAGACTGAGTCTATCTAGAGTATAATAGACTTACAGAATAAGATTCTACATCTGGGTAGCTAATAACACCATACTTCCATAATCTTATACTTCTGTGAAATATAATCATTTTAATAAGTACTAACCTATCCTCAAGAGATCATTCTGTTTTTTAATAAGAAGTAACACTTCCCAAATATTTTCTCAAAATTGTTATTAATACTCTTACTCACATCTTGACAGATTTTTATTCCTAAATGTTTTAGTTCTTTTCCTTCTGAATTATATTTATCTTTAAACTTATTGTCTAGTAATTGATTTAACACTAACATTTCAGTTTTATTATTAAATTTCAGCAGTGATACTTCTTGAAACTTTTCAATTTCTTTGATTAATAATTTAAATCTCCTATAGTTAGTAAAATATCATCTGCAAAATCTATATTTTAGCTTGACGGTCCTTGTTAATTGAGAATCCATCATTTTTTCATTGCTTCTTATAGCGTCTATATCATATCGACAGCTTAGGTTGTTGAATCCTAAAACATCGACACCTAAGCATTGAAAACTTACAATAGCAAATGGCCACATAATTTAATTCTTTCCTTGTGAAAGAATTTGCATGGCCATTCGTAAACAAAATAAACACACCAACCCCCCCCCACATCCATCGATGTGGAGGGCTGTTTGTGCCCCCCACACCGCACCTAACTAAATATACCATCTCCGAGATTGCTCTACATTGGGGAAAGGGCAAATCTCCGATAATGGCCACACAAATTCTCCGAGGAAAGAATTTGATTATGTGGCCATTCGCTATTGTAAGCTTTCAACATTTAGGTGTCTATGTTTAAGCATTCGACAACCTAAGCTGTCGATAATACAATAGGAACCCCTTCTTATACTATTAACTAAAGGTTTGATAACTAATGCAAATAGTATAGGAGGCAAGGGTCACCCTTGCCTTTGTTTAAAGTGAATCCTTGAAAATTGTAAGATCACTTTTAACTTATGCTTTGGAGTTTATATACAGTTTTTTTAATATTTCAGTAAATTGTTCTGGAAATGCAAACACTTGTAAAGTTTTAAACAAGTAGTTCCAATCTACAGATTCAAAAGCTCTCTTGATATCTAAACTAATTAGGGTCAACTTCCTGTTCATTTCTTTTTGTAAAATCTAAGGTAGTTACTACCCTTTTTATATAATCATGTATTAATCTATTGACTATAAATCCACTGTTTCTTTATCTACTATATATCTTAATCTTGTAGTGAAGATGGAAGTAAATATTAATTTAATAATGAAATAGGGCTATATGAGGAAACTAACTCATTATATTTTCCTTGTTTAAGTATAGGTGAAATTACAGGAAAGTTTCCATGCAGGAGGAATAATTTTGTCACTGAATTATACTGAAAACATCATCATTCATTAATTTTAAAATATTTAACTGAAGCAGAATGTATAATTCCATACCTTTAACATTCTAAACCTGGAGGCTTACCATTTTCCCTTTAACTTCTATTAGGGTAATATGTTTATTCAACAGAAATATTTGTTGGCCATTAAGTTTTATTAGTAACATTTCTAAATCCTTGTCAGTTTTGTAATCATCAGGATTATTATTTTTATCTTTATTAAGATCCTCATGGTATTTTTTTTTAATATTAAACATTTCCTCTATGTCTGGAGTAAAGTTATTTGTGTGAGGATTTCATATATTCGTGATTTGTGCCATTTTGCTTAACATCTTACTTCTATTAGCTAATATATGTAGATTTTTTTGAAGTCATTGCATAACTGCAATTTTATTTCTTCTAAAGCTATCTCCACTTTGTGTTAAAACTGTTTGATATTTTGTGATTAATTTTTTAATGACTTCGGTATTATTTAATTTCTTTGTTGTTCAAACCTCACTTTTGAGTATTTAATGGTGTACTTCTGACAACTCTTTATCCCACTTTTTCATTTTATTAATAGCCCATCTTCCCATTCTATCTTTTATAGGCATTTTAAAGAGTCCCATTGTATGACTTTACTAACCTGTCCATTATCATTTAAAGACAAAAAGAAAATTCTCAATTTGTTCCTTAAGATAACTCTTAAATTATTTTAATTTTATCATACATACTGGGATTCTATGAATCTGAAATTTCCTTATACCCATCAATATATTAATAATTAGTGCATTATGGTCAGATAAAGGACAAGGAATAGTATTAAAATAATTAACTTTATTAAGTAAATCTGTAGAGGCATATATCATATCAATTCTAGTCTGCATCAAATGTACATATGAATAATGAATCATCTTTTGCCTTTACCATTAAAGTGACTAAATTATTATTACTAATCAATCTATTTAGTGGTTTAGCTGATGCCAGTATTTTTAGCTTTCTTCTCTTTAATTGCATCTTCTATACTAGATATGCAGTTAAAATCCCCTGCTAAAATTAAACTTCTCTTGCAATGACTTTGTAGTAAGTTTAAGTGATCTTTAGCCACTCTTGCACCTATTCCAGGATCTAGTAAAAATTAGCTAGTGTATAGAGTTTGCCATTATATTTAATTATTATGCATTCCTTTGGGAACATTAAAGTATTCCATTACCCTTGGGTATTATAGTAGATTTTCTCTAAAGTATAGCAGTCCCCCTTCTTTTTTTTTAAATAAACAGATGATAGCATTTCCTAACCTAAGTTATTGAAATGTATATATTTATCATCAATTTAATCTCTTGCAAAAATATAACGTCTCATCTATTGCATTTTTAGATAGCTAATTAATGATTTCCTTTTGTTGCTATTATTTAATCCATTTACTATAATCAATAATTGATTAAAACTATCTACACTGTGTATTTAAAATATTTATTTTAAAAGACAATATGACACAGTTGTCCACCATATTAATTTAATTGTACATAAGACTCTAAAGCATTCCTCCAACACTATCTTAATATTCACATTTTTTGAATTCTTCATTTCTATAAACTAAACTACACTACTAAAACTCATAAATTACAAAAACAAAAGTTCTACAACTGTAACTGAATATATTTATAATAAAACACAACCCAACATAGATACCAAAGTTCCTAGTTTGCCTGTTGAATATAAAAACTACTATACTATCTCTCTACCTACCAATACCTACAATTTCATCAAAATATTAGCCAAAAGCTACTCTGACTTGCAGATAATTAGTATATTGTCATATACAAGTCAAAAATAATGAGACTATTAATTTAGATATATATTTTGTTATTGAAATCTATTCCTCCATTACAACATTAAAGTTTAATAATCCTCACAAATATTAAATAATCCAACAGATAGTGTACTATATGCCTATTTATGTAATAGCAATGTACATTATCCATTAAATATTCCCATATTATTCACTCCTTCAACATTATTATATCTAAATCTCTAAATAAATAAGTAGAACAGAGTGGGACCTGAAGAGAGAAAAATATCCATAAACTTACAGGTGACAGGCAATTTTATCATACTAAAGTATTATAGAAAAGGGAAATCAATGCACATGTATATTTATCATGCTAAAAATATACACATATTTCTTAGATTTAACAAAAGTTCTGAATTAATTTTTAAAGTACAAGTGTCTATAACTCAAACTTGTGTAACATTCTTAATATGACTAATATCAAACTAAAAATCTTTTAGCTTATTGAACTGCAGACAAATATGTACATTACTCAGTAAAAGAGAATATCTTGCTATTTCTGTAGATATATATACATACAATGATGATATGAGGTAGTGTCATCTGTGACAGAGAGATTTGGTCTGTGTATGTGTAACATATGCCAGCAGAGCTAGCTGGGGTTTTTTGAAGAATTTTATGTCATTTGACTATCATGCTGATTTGTGCAGATGCTTGTGTTAAAATTATACTTGTAAAGTTGCTTGTGTTAAAAATGCATCAACAGTGGGTCCTGCTAGGCAGAAAAGAGATATACATTTATGGCAGACAGTATTACAATAACCGATTAAATGCATATGTTTTAACAGAAAATTGTAGAAGGGAAGAGTTTAATCTCAGTCCAGATAATTTTGAAAAATAGGTTGAAAATTTAATGGGTTGGCTTAAGCCATAAAGATTTTATCTTGTAAGTCTGATTGCAGCCAGAGTAAAAAAAATGTCAGGGAAAACCAGGACTAGTAATCTTATTGCATTGTAATTGCTACTCTGGAAGGGTGGAAGTTTTTGAAATTGTTTTATAGATTTCAGGTACTGCAATAGATCTTAATGAAGCTCTGGGTGTGTATTGTACCAGAGTCAGGTGATCAGATGTGATGTCATTCTATAACCAGCACTGAAATGATTCTTTAGGTATTAGTGAAAGATGACGGAACTTTCGCACTTTGTTCTTCAGAACCTAACAGGAAAGATCTCTCACAAATATCTCACACAACCTCATCTTACCTTGCTGTAGTAAGTAACTTAACTAGGAACAGTAATTCTTTAGTCAGGAAAATATAGCAAGATTTATTATTTTTCTGCATCTGTGTGAATCTATCCAACTGTGTTATTTTTTTATATCTTCTGTGATTGAAACTTTGGTGTTTATTGTAACTTGATATTTAGTATTTGAAACTTTGGTGTTTATTGTAACTTGATATTTAGTATTCTCATGCATAATGTTTTATTATTTACTATTAAATATTTCTATACCTTTCATTGTAGCTGATCTTTTAAAGAATACTTTTAACATCTTGAGTACTTATGCTTATTTTAATGACAATGTGGCTGCTCCTGAAAGCCTTGCTGTTTAGTCAACACTACCATTTGTATTAGTATTAATTTCACTCAGTATAATTGGGTATCCTTGTAAGAGCCTTAGAGTAGCTGACTGGTTGTGACATAATTACCTTATAGTCTAGGCAGAGGGGGCACAGCTGGTAAATCTGTGTCAGCCTTTCCCAGGTGTGTGTGTGTGTGTGTAAATCAAATATCCAAATTTGTGTGTCAGGTACTTGGAACAGGGCCACCATGCTCCAAAGTGGTCAGTGTGGAGTCTTATTTTGGCCCAGGATGGGAGTGTGTTCTCTGTGTGCTCTTAAGGGAATTTGTGCTTGGTGCAGAGAGCTGCATATGGAAATACTGTGTGTATCTATTTTCTTCCTAGTGGCTGTCCCTCACCAGTGTCAGTGGTGAGGATTGAGGGTCCTTGATTACTGGCCCAGATTAGGGACCTTCACATATACATTTGCAATCTATACTGTATTCAAAAGTTACAATGTTTTTAATTCAAATCACATTCCCACTTCCAGGTTCAAACATATTGAAACATTTACTTTAGTTTCTATTAAAATGAATATACTGATTCAGCAGTATAACACTCAGATTTCAGCTCTGACTTATGAAATTAGTTATTTGAGGTAGTATTAGTGAATCTAATGACATACAATATGCAAAAAACTTCAAAGTTCACATGACCAAGCTTCAAATCTCAGCTTTCAGATTATTTTCAAATATTTTATATAATTATTTTATATAAATTATATGAGATCCTGTGCATTCACATTTCTGCCATATGCAGGTATATGTAATACATATCTTTCTTATAAGCAGTTTATTTAAATATATTTTCTGTCTTATTTTCCCACTAATATTCTACCTTATTCTGTATAACTTATATTTCTAAAATCTCCCATCAAAGAGCTCTTTAATTATTAACTCTCCATTAGAGATTATAGTCTATGTATATATTTAAGTTACTGATACTGCTCTCGTATTAATCTTACGTTAGATATTTCATTCCTTGTGTTGTGTTTGCATATTATTGATAAAATGTTTACTATTCTTATTAATTCTAGTATTACAAGCAATCTTGACTATATATAAAATAATTCCTGCTTGTTTAATTTGAATGTACATTTTAGCCATTGTGAACTGCTGTTCTGATTTAGGCTCCACATCCTGACATTAGAATTTGATTACAGCGTGTGAAAATGACAACTTACAACACACAGCAGCTACTAATTTCCTCTGTTTTTTTTCATTCTTCTTAATCCTATTAAACTGTTCTAATCAGTAAGAGACATTTAACTTTACTTCTTTCCATTAGTATGTATAGTTAGATTTATTAACACTACAACATAAGCTAACATTCAGCAGCTCAACAACTCAATATAAAACATTGCTATAGCTTTTGTTTTACCAGTTCTTCACTTCTAAGAAAAAATGTTATTTTAAGTAGATTTTTTATGTATATACTTGAAAAAAAAAGGAAAAAAAGTTATTTTCTGTTTTCACAGACATCAATGTTGAACTTTGACCAAGATTTTCTTCAGAACAGCTCAAGGCAGGAAGCAAGGCAAATAAGAATCCAGCATTCTGCCACAACTGGAACATTATTTTGTTCTTAAGCTTTCTTTAAGTGTTACTTGCTTCATAAATGACCTGTGAAAGGAATGTGTTACACAGTAACAAAGAAAACAAGGCCACCAGCATTTTAACACTTCTAATTAGCATATTACTTAGATATGACACTTAAACAAATACAATAAATTTGTAACTTACATAGTCTTAAAGTTACCTATTCTATTGTTTATAATTTATATGACCTTCTCTTATAAGAAAATATTTGTTTAATATTTAGAAATACACTTATAATTTTAGTTGAATGAAAAATATTGTCTTTCACTATAAATATAGTAAACCAATAAAAATAACCATTTATATTCCTCATCATGACAAATGTTTTATAGGTTCATAGGACAATACTTGGCTATTGGCCCAGAGGCCCTTATAAGCCTAGCCAAGAATTTCAACCATGTTCCCACAAAGTCAGCTCCTGTTTCTCCTGTCCAGCAGGGACACAAGTGGAATCCCAGGAATGTATTTTCTGTTTCCCATCCAGTTTTCCAGGTTCATCTTAAAGAGGGGCTAGTGAGGTACTCTTCTTGACATGGAGCGGGAGTCTATTCCACAGATGGGGGGGGGTCTTTTGGACACAAATCTATCCTGCCAACAAGTTGTATTAATGTCATAGACCAGGTTGAGGCCTTGCGTGTGGGTTGCATGAGAGGAGTTTGACTTATGGATATGCAGCAACTCCACCAAGGCTGGGTCTGAGATGGCCTTGTATGCCAGACACAGGTCACCTCTGAGTAGTGGGTACAGGACTGAGTAGAGGGACAGGGCTTTTTACCTATCTGTATAGGATAGGTGTTTGAGTCCATGGATTTTCCTGGTCAGACACCTCTGTGGTCTGTCCTGCTGCTGCATGTGCTTGGCAAAGTACATGTTAAATGGGGCATTGCATTGTACTTAGTAATGGGTCTGATAAGGGAGGAATACAGGGATGTTATGACTTCCTTGTTCCTGGATGAAATACCCTTAGTTATGAGCTGGACCATGTAGAAAGCCTTCCATACAATGGAGGCAACATGATGGTCAAATGTCAGGTTGCTATCAACCTGTGTGCCCATGTCCCTCGAGTGATTGTGTGCTTAGTACATTGTTATTAATGTGATAATTAGTGGTGATGCCATCTTCCCCAAAGGGGATAATGATGCATTTCTTGGTATTCAGTTTGATGCCATGCTTCTGGCACCAGTCATTAGTTTGGGTAAGACCCTCTTGGAGGATGTTCCCGTCACTAGAGGAATTTAAGACAGCACCCAGCTTGCAGTCATCTGCAACAGACCACTGGTTTTAGCTTGCACATCAGAAAAGTAAATCCCAAACAGTAGAGGCCCCAAGACCGATCCTTGGAGTACTCTGCTCATTATGGGTCTACTGCTAGAGGTGGCTTCCCCTACTTTGACTGAATGAGTTCTATCAGTGAGGCAGTTAGCTATCCATCTGGTATCATATGGGTTGATGCCTAGGTGGGAGAGTTTATCTTTTATGCTTGAGAGGGGAATAGTGTGGCTTTGGCTAGTGGTGTGCACTGTCTCCCCCCCCCCCCCCATCCATGGCTTTGGTGAATGTTTCAAAGAAGTCAACCAAGTTTAACAGGCATGATCTCCTTTTGACAAAACCAAACTGTGTGAGGTCAAGCATTTGGAGGCTGCCAATGTCAATGTTTATAAGGTCCATGATAATGCATTCCATAGCCTTGCAGATCAGGCTAGTTAGGCTGATGGGCCTATAATTGCCTGAGTCAGTGGACGCTCCACATTTGTGTAGAGGGATGGCAGTGGCTATCCTCCATTCATCTGGAATAAAGCCAGTGCTCAGGCTTTGCTTGAATAGAGTCCCTAAAGGTGCTGAGAGCTCACGCCTGAGTTCATGTAGGATGCAGCCAGGCATGTTGTCGCGTCCCATGGAGGCTGTATTTTTTTGCTTTTGAGAGAGCATTAAAGACCTCCCTGATGATGAAGGGGAGGGAGCAGGTGCTGGAGATATCCTGGTTTACTGATGGGGGTGAAGTTGTTTTTAGCTTAAAATATAAATATATACTTAACATATGTTTTGAAGCTTAATGTCTAGAACAAGCCTTTAACTTAAATGACTTGTTTTCTGACTCAAACCTTTTTCAGTTAATCAAAAAGTAGCTAGGGCCATTTAATCTCCAAGAAACATTGACCCTGCCATTTTAAATCACACACAAAAAGTCTGTTCCTTCCAAATTTATCTCCCAAATATGAGTGATCATTGTGCTTATCACATTATTGTCACTAAGGGAAAAGTCTAACTCCCTCCCAATCCTCTTTCACATCTATAATTGTTTTCAGGTAGCATATGCAAATTCCAAATTGTTGTGCAAACAAAATCCTATATTGGTTTTGTAAAATCTGTCTGCCTCAGAGGTAGAACAGAAATAGGAAAAACATTCTGCAGCCACATTTGGAATATGGACCACCCTCTTTGTCTATGGCACAGAGAAAAACTCCAAGGACTAGCAGCCTGTTTCCAGCAATATATGTGACTATTTTCTTTATACCCCCTACAGAGCATTACTGCATCTCTCTCAAGTGTGTTAACTGGATAACCATACATAAGCAGGCAGACTTTCTCCTGCTCATTGTTCACCAAACCTTCTATAAATTGACATTACCATCATCTGCAGACTGTCGGGGAAACAAGTACTCCATAACAACTCTATTTCCATGCAAGCAATGCAGCCATGCAAATAACTTAACTTACCACAATACTGCATTCTCAGTTCAAAGGCCCAAATTATTGGGGTGCTTTCCTGTACAAAATAAGGAACTGTCAGATAAAGGAATTCAGACTAAAATTACTAATAATCTGCCATAATACACACACATACACCATCTGCTGATACAGCTGCTTTATTTCAAAACCAAATCTCTTTTTGATAATTAATGATTAGTTCAAGTAAATAATTTATATAAGTATACAGCACATCTCTATCCAACAGTATAGATCAATGCTTTAAGTCAATATAAAAACCTTTAATACAATCACATTGCTGTTAGCAATAATACATTATAGTCGCTATTTATTCTATTGCCCCCATGTAAAAGCATGTTTTTGTTTATTTTTTGTTTTGTTTGCATGTGCCAAAAAATTTCCTCAGCTCGGACATGTAAATGTTTTTTTTTGTCGGCATTAGTGACATCGACATTTGTGTCTATCATTCTTATTTAGTAGACTCATGCATGTATATGTATACATACATACATATATATATATATATATATATATATATATATATATATATATATATATATATATATATATACATACACACACACACACACACACACACACACACACACACACACACACACACACCTGTGTATGCATTGTATGTCTTAAAACACACTGGACACTCAAGTTTATTAAAACACAGGCTTATCTTTCAACAAATAGCAGAAGAAACTAAAAAATATCCATCTTGGCTTGGCTTTCTAGAGCATTCATAGATCGTGAACAGTATTTTTGTAATACTTTGCAGTCTACATCAGCAGTCCAAAGAACAGCATCCTTACCTACAGGATATTCAACTTGTAATCACAGCTGTTGGCCCTGCTAGGCTTTCTCTTCAGCTTCAACAACCAACAAAAGCCACCTGAGTTTTTGTTACCCTGACTTAACCCATTAAACTCTATGAATCTTTGACTTTTATGTAAAGCCTCTACTTTACTGTATGATGATTCTCTAACTGAGAAATTTGCCACCTGATCTTCCTCTTGCAGGCAACCTCATTTTATTCAGAACTGAAGAATAATTTTCACACTTTCAATGGCATACAACCAATCACAACATACAAGGTGTCACAGCTACCCCCTAGCACACAATGGCTGGTTTTGGACTTCATAGTAATGGCTTGTGGGACCTCACTAACATATTATCATTTTTACCAACCAAGCCACATGTATGACAACTGTTTACTGACATGGTTGGAAGGACATAGCCTGGTACAGTGGTAAACTAACTAATGAATACTTTTTATCTTATTTCTGTAACTTAAACTACATATTGCATAAAAAACTGAGAGGGTTTTAATAAGTAAATAGTTTGTTTAAAATTGAAAGTGAAGTGGATTTTAAGGTACATATTCTGTATGTATTTAAATGTTTTTGAGTACTTTTCCATTTATGCAACTGTAATGGTGTTATCCATTTCAGTGTTGACACAAACTCTTTTTTTTCAGAATAAAGTGCAGTAACGCCCATCAGGCTAGAACAGCAAGATCCTTAAGTGTACAGAAGACTAAACAAATCTGGATTACACAAAAGACTGAGAAAGTGTTAAAAGTTGATGCGTTTCATGAGAATTTCAGGTGAAGAAAGTTGATGCTTTCACATGAAGAACATGTGGTCTTAAGCATCTGATTTGTTACCTATGAATAACATACTCTTGTTTAGGATAAGAGAAATACAAGAAAATATAAATGTGTACTGCATTCTTTTTTATTAGAGGAAGACCTCACATTCTACCTCCCCTACATATATTTGGTATAATATAAATTGTCCTCTGTAAAGCCTGAAAAATATTTCAGTTTGATTTATTAAGTAAGGTATGGTTAAATCAATGTAGTCCTCAACACCAGTGACACAATTTAATGTTGCCATCTCATTTCTGTAGCCACTATATGGAGTATAACAAGTTATTAGGTTGAAATATCTACCTAATTGTATATTAAGGAACAGAATAGCCGTTTCACTGGTAAACATTATCTCTATAGCTGAATATCTTTTGTAATTATCACATAATTTTGAATGATATAGACACAGGATACTCCGCACCCTGAATGCCTTGTGAAAATGTTGCTTCTGTATACAGTTGTAAATATCTTCATAAAATCAGGAGTCAATAGCACTTGTATAGAACAAAGTCTGTTTTGCTCATTAAATGCTCTGACTTGTTTGTAGGACAATTGGAGCTTAATATGAGTTTTTTTTCCTTTTGTAAGATCTGTCAAAGGATAATCGGTAGTTGCAAAATTAAGTACAAGTTTGTTGTGCCCAACTAATCCATGAAAAGCCTTCACCAGTCTTTGACTGAAGGTAAAAGCCAACATTTATGGCCTCCGTTTTTGTACTAGTTGTGTTCTAACTACCCCTATTCTTTCTTTTTATCTATCCTTTGTTAACTAGGTACTCCCACTAGACTAGTAAACTCTTTTCAGGAGAGACTCAAGGTAGTATTTATACTATTAGGAGAAATTTGGCCAGGGCATTGGGAAACTTCCCCTAATCATCATTGTTGCAAGTTGGACCCTTTTTGCAGGAACACTTCCTCTTTCCATTCCAGGTACAGAGGGAGCCTAGAGAAACAGTGAGGTAGCTTGAGAGAGAAGATGATGATGGAGAGGTGAGAGAATTGGAGGAGAGAGCAAATACTGAGAATAGAAAATGTCTGCATAATTCAGAGGAGATGTTTAAAATCTGTTCGATGGAGATGGGTCAGTAAATAATGGCTGTACAATTACAACCCTACAGTTGGGAGGGTTGTGGGGTGATTTACTTAAAGAAATGGTGATGCAGAGTGAGACAGAAAATGAAGGAGATATTTCCTGGGGGAGGACATTATGGAGAAAATATAAAAAGAAGATGCAGACACAATACTGAAGAATAGTGGTGAGATGGAAAAGAAAACATATGCAGAAAAAGTAAAAGAAGGCAGAAGGGGGGTAACAGGAAAGAAGGTAGAAAAAATGAAAAACAGAAGATTCAAAGTAAAGAAGACAAAAAAAGATAGATATGATGTGGGACAATTTAATAGCTCTTTTGGGTGTAAAAGCAAATGAGGTGAGAACATTTATTCTTATTAATGGAGGCATTTTGTGAGATTTTATTTCACTGTTTTTTCAATGGAAAATTTTCTTGGAGAATATGAAAAAAAAAATAAAGATGGTAATCCATGGAATCTTTATGTGATAAAAGCATTTAACAGGGAAACAAAAAAGAAAATTCAAATTTTGAACAGAAGTAGAGAGACTTTGAAAGGATATTTGAAAATGTTATATAAATTAGTACAGGACACTTCAAAAGTTTATGACAAAAGTGATGTATCGACTGGTGGTTGGAATTTCAATATTGTGTTAAAAATATAAAGAAAAAAATATACATGTGCCAAGCATGATAAATGTGGAGGGAAATAGGGATGTCATAAAATACTGGGGACAACCTAAAACATGTTTTTTTTTTGTGGAAAATGAAGACATTTGATAAGTAACTGTGGCAAAAGAAAACATATTTGTGGGGAAATGGGACAGGATGCAAAAAAATGTGAATTGAAATGTTATAGATGCAACAAAATTAGATTTTTATGGATGGATTGCAACAATGAAACTAAGAGTAATGGAAAAGAAAGAGAAGAAAATGAAAAAAGAGAAGAAATTTTAGAAGTAGTAGAAATAGAAGAAAAATTAGAAGATAAAAAAATAAGCAGGGCATAGGTAAAGGTTCTGAAATAAGTGATGAAGATATACATTTGGAGGTAGTAAAAGAAAAAGGAATTCTACTGGTAAAAGGGAAAAAAGACAGAAAGAGAAATTTTAAAGGGATAATTATAAAAGAAAAAAAGAAAAGGAAATGGATGAAAAATAATATATACAGCCTAATGATTGCTGTTTGGTACAATGGTTAAAGTCTTTGACTCGCAGGCACAAGTTACAGATTTTATCACCTTTGGGAGGGAAATTAGCTAGTCCTAGAATGGTCTATTAAGAAGGCTAGCCTACTAATTAGCTATGAAACCATGAGTCTAAGGAACACCAAAAATGAAAATGTTAAAGTGCCTTCCGTAAATGTGAATAGTATTAAGAATATAGGAAAAAGAATAGGGATTTTTGAATGGTGTAATACATGTGATGTACATGTAATTATATTAGAGGACACCATTTTTAACAAATGAAGTAAGATTACAAAGAAACTCTTAGGAAGAAAGATAATCTGGAATTTGGGAAATGGGAGATATTCTGGAATAGCCATTTTCTAGAGAAATATAGCAAAGATATTAAATGTAGCTATAGCAAAAACGGAAGATTAACCACTGTAGATTTAAAATGGAAAGAACAAGTATATAGAATTATAACATTATATGCTTATACTAATTGTAAAGAAAGAGAAATCTTATCTAACAGATTTTAGACTATGCGGTGATAAATATGAGTATTATATTAAGAAGAGACTTCAACTGTGGTAAAAGAAGGAAGCTTAAAAAGAAGATGATATAAGAAAAATGTTAAAAGTTATAAGCTGTGGTAAGTTAAAACTTTGTGAGCAAAATTCATGGGTTTACAAAACGGGTATGTATAGAACAGAAATAGGTGATTTTATCGTATCAGAAGGTTTAATTATAGGAGAAGAGGCAATTGAAACATGATTTTCTGATCATTTTGCAAAACGGCTAGAGATAAGGGAAAACAAGGAATATATATAATAGGCAAAGGAATAAAAACAAGAAAGCATAGAATGAAGAAGGAAAGAGATTAACAATGCAGTCAGGGAAAGATCATATTATATGAGAACATTTTATAAAAATTTGCCTGAATGGTGGATATTTAGAGAAAAATAGAAAAAATGTTTTTTACATTGTCAATATGATGTGAGAAATCTCGGGAAAGAAAAATATAAAACGTAATTATGCATTGGAAGATTTAGAATGTAATGATAGAAAATACTATAAGCAAATATATGTTTTACAAGGAAAAAGAGAAGACATATTAAGTTACTTAAGCAGATTAGTAAAGAAAGATGGTAGTGTAATTCTAGAAATAAAAAATGTAAAAGGAGAAACAGAAACAACTCAGGAAAAAATATTAGGGTAAGTAAATCCAGGCATTCTTTAAAGTATTCAATTGTATTTATTACTGCTTGGTAGTAACTTGATTAAAGTGTAGCTATCATTCTAAGTCTTTTGGATTAAGCACTTGGGCTTCAGACCAGTTGTTTTACATTAGGAAGGTTTGTGGCATGCACTGTGGTGGCAGGACAGGTAGCTTACATCCTTCTAAGTTGGGAACTGCTGATTGAAAGCTCAGTGTCTGTTATTCTAAAAGTGTATTAGTTCTGGTTTAAGCACTTGGGCTTCAGGACAGTTATTTTACATTAAGAAGGTTTGTGGTCTGCACTCTTGTGGGAGGAGAGGCTGGACTCTGCCCTTCTGAGCTGGGAATTTCTGGTTAAAGGTTTATAGTGCCTGCATATTTGAACTGTTTCTTACTGAAATTGGTACACCTTGTTTGCTGTAGCATAGACTAGATCCAGGCCTGCTGAATCTAGCTTTGTTTGTATGCTTGTTTGTTTGCTTGTTATTTCCCTGGAACACTAATTCCACCTAAAACGCGGCTTTTCAGTGCTTCTGTGGATCCCTAGTGATATCTGCATTGCTTACTGTACTTATGTCCTTGTTTCACTTGAAAGAAAGTTACTGTTTGTCGTTTTTGCATTTAAGTTACCTGTAACACATTGCACTTGTTACCTGGCACTTGCTCACTAAGCATTTATATAAGTCAGCACTAAAAAATTAAAAGCACTACACCCTCACAAACTCCCCTTGGGTACCTTGTTCCCCAATGGCCCTTGTTTTCAATTATAAAGGAATTCCCAATACTATTCTAGCATGTCCAAAGGTCAGTTGTCAATCTCCTCTCCGGTCCAGCTGGTGAATCTGGGAATCTTGAGGCAATGTTACAACTGCCTCATGTACACAGACAACCCTCTCCTCCTCCCAATAAATTCCAACACATGTGAGCGATGCAACCATATAGCCAAACTGGAGGCTAAGCTCTCTCAACTCAGTACTGGCATAACCAGTCAGGAGGAGAAGGAAACCACACTCACTACAATTCCAGTCTCACATAGACCTACCATGACAGCAAACCAAACATATAATCACACAAAAACATACTCAGAGGCTCTAAATAATGATCTGCCTAAGCAGCAGAGACCTCCAAAGCAGACACCCAAGCAACCGCTACCCCAAAACAAAACACGTGCAACACATATTTCACAAAGCCAGTGTGCCGAACAGTCACAGCCCCTAAGGCTAAACAACACACCTGATACACTTGTAATAGGTGACTCTATCGTCAGGCACACTGACGTCCCACTCACCAGGCTGAACAAGGAGAAGGTCACGGTGGGCAGCCTGTCTGGCACTAGGATCCGCCACATAACACAAGCACTCAGGTCACTCCAAGGCAAGTACAAATATGACTCTGTCATTGTCCATGCTGGTGTGAATGACCTGAGATGTACCTCCCTGGACTACATGAAAAGAGACATAGAGGAGCTCTCTGAGCATGTATGACCCTGAACTTGAGTAGCATCTTACCCTCACCAAGAATGATGTCACAATATGAAGACAAGATGATCAATTTCAACACTTTGTCTACCACGTTATTTAGGAAATTTCCAGAATTTAACTCTTTATTACATGCTACCAGCTTCCACCCACAACATATCATCCAGAATATACCCAAATCCCAGTTTTTAAGAGCCAGAAGAATTTGTTCTAGCCAACAGTCCTATGTCAAGACTCGTGATGACCTGGCCTGCAGATTCATTGATAGAGGTTATCGTTCAGGTACGGTTAATTTGGCCAAACGGTGGGACTCAAACTTAGACAGGATTTATTATCATACAAAGATAAGAATAATGATTTGGTTCAACAGCCCTTACGTCTGGTTACTACCTATGGACGGAATACAAAGGGCTTTATGAACATTATACAGAGACATTGGAATGTGCTGATGGCTGACAATAAATTAAATCCTTTTCTTCAAGACAAATGTTCCTTTTCATTTAGGAGGGGACGGACCATTGGTTCTAAACTTAGTCACTATAAGAGGGTGTGTCCAGACACTATAGTCTCCACTCAATTATCTCTTACAGGTAGACCAGTTATAGGATGCATTCCATGTGGCCATTGTTCATTTTGCACTCGTGTTTTACATACTCGGGAATTCAGCAGTAAAAACACTTCTGAGGTCTTCGACATTAAATTTTGGGCCAATTGCAGTACTGAGTGGGTCATCTATTTGGTGACCTGTACTTGTTCTGCTTTTTATGTGGGCCAGACCTCTAGAGTTTTCCATCTTAGAATTTGTGAACATTTGAGTGACATTAAGAACAAACGCCTCAATAATGCATTATACAAACATAGTCTAAAACATGTATCAGCTTCTTTTAAGTTTGTCATTATTGACTGTATTAAGGGTATATGTAAAGACAAACATCATTGGCATGAGTTACTTTGTTTCAAGGAGAGGAAATGGAGTGTAAAACTTGGAGCTCTGTTCCCACCTGGTCTTAATGACCAATTTTGAATTAAGCATTTTGTATTTTGATTGGTTCATATGTGGTTTTTCACTTTATATATGTATATAAATTGGCTTTTGATTATTTTGACTGTTTGAATTTCACTGAAGAAGGCTCTGCTGAGCCGAAACTGGTCTGAATTTGTTATATCAGATTTATAGGGGGACTTGTCCCTTTTATGTGAATAAATACTTTTTCGGTATTTGGCATTTTCCAACACTTGCTGGCTTGTTCTTTTGGATTTTTGTTTATAAGTTCCATGATAATACGTTCCATGGCCTTGCAGATCAGGCTTGTCAGACTGATGGGGCACAAACCCTGAGGTGAGGCTATGATTAAACATGACACTTAGGTGAGGTGCCAGTTAATTTTGTAGTTCATGCAATACACAGCCCAGGATGTCATCTGGCCCCATGGATGCTGTATTCTTAGCTTTGGAGATTGCATTTTTACCTGTGTGGCCGTTATTACTGGAATTTGGCAGTCTTCTGGTATTGAGATGGGCTGTTTAGGGGGTGAGAGGGAGGTGAATTTGGCACTGAATTGATCTGCCAGGATATTGGCAATATCCTTGGGATCAGTATATTGAATGCCATTCTGTTGTAGCTCAGATCAAATCTGAGCATTTAGATTCTTGACATAAGTTATAGAATGCCTTGTGGTTGTCTTTGGAATCTTTGGCAATTTTATTTTCATAACTATCTTTGGAAGATTTTATGAGGGATTTCAGCTTCTTACTGAGGCTGGTAAGGGAGATTTTTGCATCCTGGGATTGTCCTCTTTTCTGCAACACTTCAGTGTGTTGTAAAGTTTTTTTATGGCAGGGGGCCACCAGATTGGCTTCCTTTTTTTGGAGGAAAGCATCAACCTATAGTTGACGTGAGTTCCACTAAGCCATGGTGGATAAACATTCAGCTGCTGTGTTCATAAACATATCATCCAGCACAGACATCCAACAGTATAGGAAATGGATATAATTATGTAGATGTATGTGCGTGTGTATGTACAGATATAATATATATATATATATATATATATATATATATATATATATAAAGAATGAGAAGGAAAACAACAGTAACACCCGCATTATTTTGTGCTGTCATCTTATGGCATATCAAGCTGGGCAGGGGTGAGCAAATCATTGCTTCTCAAACCACAGGGAGGATACTACCAGTGGGAGTAACATTGTGCACCTGCTAATTCTACCTTACAAACAATTACAGGGTAGTCCCTGGTGGGACTACCCAAAAAGTGCGGGTTGTTTGGACATCCAACCAGTGCACAAGCCAGGGCAGGTATGCTCATGGACTAAAAGGTTTGGAGAGCCTGATGATACATGGGTGGAGATAACATACATGTAGGGTCCCTAACACTGGGGAGAGGGCAATGTGTGGAGGTGTGTTATGGCTGGGATAGCAACTGGAGAATGGATGGTTTGTGTGTATATGGAACTCTGGTGGGGTGGAGGAACCATGGGTATGAAATATGGATCCAGGCATGTCAGGGTTGGATGGGCCAGTTCTAATTGGACTGCCTCATGGAGGTCAGTGAGTGTGTTATAAATATATATGCATACACACACACATACATACATCTATATGTAGAAGCAAATTCCCTGTACTACATTCATTCCTTTGCAGACATAAATAACATGAAAGTGCCCCTACAAACCTCTACAGTAGATAGAATAATAGAGTGTGCATAACCATAAATGTAATAGGTAGGTACTAGGCTATCTGCCAAAGGGCATTTATAAGCCTAGTCAAGGTGTGTCGGCTCACGCCTCCCCAATGATCAATTTACTGGGCCTCTGTCAAGCAGAGCTATTGAATTGATCCCAGAATGTCCCAATCTTTGACCCCCTACCCCCAATTATATTTGGCTTTGGTTAGACTTCTTACATTAACAGGTTGAGAGATATGATTCTCGTGTATGTTTAGTTGTATTGTTTGGCCTCTAAGGCTCAAGTCATGACTGAATGGAGTCCTGACTCATTGGAACAGTCTGCATACTCAGTTAAAAGATGTTATATAAACATTTATTCATAGTCCAGTACAGAAAAGATGGTGACCCCCTTCTCTGCACTGTGGTTTATATATCCCGACTCAATTTCATGCCAAATGCATGGCCTTTGTAACAGTGCAGGCCTTAATTAGACTGTCATGAAATGGTTGTCATCTACATATATATATATATATATATATCTTTCCGACATTTCCACAAATCTGCTGAGATATAAACTTCCAAGGCAAAATAAGTTGCTGTTTTTGTTTCCATTGTATATTGCAGTACTATAGTATTAGAGTTACAAGAAGATAGAGGGAAAGGATGAATTTGCAATAATTCAGAGTTGTGTATTTAGTTTCGAAGTTAGTGCTGTTCTCAAAAGAATAAAATGTGAGGACTTTCCCATTATGAAATATTTGAATCATTCCTGTGATTTGCTGGCTACGTCAACACCAATCACTAAACCGATCCTATTTGTAATATAATGTTGCTGAACTTGTGCATCATTGGTTTACATGTATAACATGTGCGTTATCGTATAGTCTGTTATAAATTTATTTTAGTGTCTTGTTAACTGGAGTAACAAAGTAATGAAGTATAGAGTCTAATCTTGAAATAAAGACGTGTGTCCCGGGTAGGACAATCCAGACATTGGGAATAGTGTCCTATTGGTCACTCATGTCACCAGTGTTTGTGGACTAAAAGGTTGGGATGTATGAGGATACTTGGATTGAGTCAACCCATGGAATGGGTCCAGAGGACTAGGGAGTGGCCAATGTGTAGTGGTGTGGACACACCGTGTTTCCAACTAGAGAATGGATGACTGATGTGTCATTGACATGTTGGGGTGGGTATTTGGGGAACTAGGATACATGGGTATATGGGTATATATGCAAATGAAGCAGCACAGCAATAGTGTAGTGGTTAGAGCACCCGCCTAATGAACAGGCATTCCCAGTTTGAGACCCACTGCAGCACATATCATTTTCCATGTGAAAGCTGTATATGAACATATTTGTACATCTTTTTGCTATAAAACCTACATAACATTTAAATGTGAACTGGAGTACTGCATGAAATGCACATGTGAAGTGTCAGTGTCATAATGTAGTAGGTGCAGTATTAAGCAGGTTTAAGCACAAATAAGCAGTAGTAAGTGTGTTTAAGTGTGTTTGTGTGGGGGTAAGCACTGATAGTCTGTTTACAGTTTCTTATACTCCGTAACCTGATTAATTGCTTAACCTGTGTAGGCATTGCTTAACTCCGCGCAAACCTGTGCAACTTTGCTTACAACTGCTTAAGAGTGCCTCAATCACTCTGTAGCCAATGTTTCTTGTTCTGCTCAGCAACAAAATAAACTGCCTCTCCAAGGCTCGAGCCAAGGACCCTGCACTCAATACACAAAGTGATTTACCACTAAACCATGGCAGATATACATAACCTGAAGTTTGCACAAACATATCCTGCAGCACAATCAGTCAACAGTACAGGGAATGTATTATTATGACACCACATAACCTGTTAATGCAAGAAGTCTGGATAAAGTATGCCACACTGTGGGTACAAATAGGGATATATGTCAACTAATGCTCTGTTACACTCAAAATGTTGCTAGATACACAGTTATATGTATTAAAGCACATATGTAGAAGGAGATGAAGTCTGAAACACAAAAGTGTTGCCACTAGTTACTGACTTCAATTCTACGTTCATCCATGACAATTGTCAAGTGAATGAGGAACAGGCCAAAATATGGGCTGAACATGCATGGACATATGGACAGATATATCTGTAAATGTAGACAGATAGACAGCTATATGTAGATATATATATTAATGTATGACTCACAAATCATAAAACAGCACTTGTATATAGATACATACATATGTTCATATGTATGTATACACACACACACACACACATATATATA